>NC_141535.1:212920000-213220000 GCF_021556685.1 Rattus norvegicus | reverse complement strand
CAGGAAGAACACCGGAAGCCTGGGAGCACTCAAGGGTGCAGCTACAGCAACAGAAGAATCAATGCTTTTTTTTTTTTTTTGTAATGCCTTGATTTTAAGCCTGCTTTGTCCTGTCACTATAGAAACACCATGAAACGATTTTCTAGCCACTAGAAATACTTGATAAATTACTAGTAAGCAGTCTCACCTCAGATAAAATGCCAGCTTTGCTTTTGCCCTTCACAGAATCTCCATGAAGACACAACAGTTTCCTAAGGTAGAAGGCAGAGCAGTCTTGGCTTAACTTCCTGTGTTTTCAGCCTTCAAACTTATCTACTTAAACCTAAAAGCTTCCATTTGAACCCCTAGGATTGGTTTTGAAATCTCCATCATTTCAGTCGTGATGATGTTGATGGTGATAGTGATGATGATGATGGTGGTGGTGATGGTGATGATGGTGGTGGTGATGGTGATGGTGATGGTGATGGTGGTGGTGGTGGTGATGATGGTGATGGTGATGGTGGTGGTGGTGATGATGGTGGTGGTGGTGATGGTGATGGGTGATGGTGATGGTGATGGGTGGTGGTGGTGATGGTGATGGGTGATGGTGATGGTGGTGATGGGTGATGGTGATGGTGGTACCTACTTAGTCATCATTAATTGTATTTTCCATTCTAAGCATGTAATGCATTGATTGTGTTTATATCCTTCAAATGCCTTACCTAGCTCAGTGAGTAGACATTTTGGGCCAAGCCTGTTGATTTTAAGGCTCTGCACGGGGAAAGGGGACAACTGAGTCCTGTGAGTTGTCTTCTGACCTGATGCCACCGCACAGGATGTTGACCCAGCAAGGTTCTTTGTGCCTCTGTGGGAATCCTGTTTAACAGGTGAGTGGTCTACCAAATCCCCTTCATCTTTGGGGTCAGACTGTGATTCATGTGGCTGTCTTCTTAGATTAAAACATACATAGCAAATGAATGTAGTAACAGCAGCAGCAGCAGCAGCAACAAAACATTCATAAGGTCTACTTATGAGACCTGAGTAATGCATCTTCCTTGAAATCTTGGCCAGAGGAGCCACAGAGCATGAAAATTCTCTGCCTTTTCACATATCAGCTGTAATATTGAGGATGGGAAAATAATTCGGGGATAGAACAAGTTCCCTAGCCTGCATGTCACCCTAAGTTCATGATATACCTTAAATATATCAATAAATATCGTAAACCTCCCTGATGAAAATCACACAGCTCTCTCTTCAGAGGGCATAAGAGATAGTTTATTCTAGAGCCAAATTTGAATGGCCGTGGCCCAAGAAACCCAGGTCACCCCAAGTTCTGTGTTCCAATGTGGAAATTGTTTCATGGAGGCTTTACAGTAACAGAACAAAGCAAGCTATAAATCAAGGCGTTTAAACAATCACACTGCTGCAGCTTCCCCCTAGCGCATCCCCAGGCCTTCTCCACTGTGGCAAAATGAAGGCCTGGTTGCTAATTGAATCCCAATGAGATCAGTGAAATCACCAGCAGCAGCTGCCATCCGATCCGGAAGCTGATCAAAGATGGAGTCTGGAAGCCTATGACCATCCATTCTTGGGATAGATGCTAGAGAAACACCTTAGCTCCATGGAAGGGCAGGCATATGGGTATACAGAAGCAGGAGGGGATGGCCCATGTTCAAATGCCCGAGAAGGTGAAAAAATCTTTTTCTTGGTTGAAAAAGATTTGGAACCCAAGCTGGGTCTCACGATGACACTGAATCTAGGAAGACTGCCTGCCACACTAGTCTCAGCCTGACCCCGAAGGTGGAGGGAATGTGGTGCAGTTCCTTGCCTGTTCAACAGGATTCCTACAAGGTCACCTTGTAGGTCATCATAGAAAGGAAAGTCTGTTAGGATATCCCGTCTCATCTTGAGCAAACAACTTAGGAACAAGAGACTTCAGGAGAGAAGCGTGTGCCATGTGCCGTGTGCTACAACAGTTTCCTCATTCCTAAGCTCCTCCCCCACCCCTATAAAGGGCCACCTTTTCCCCTAGCAGACCACTCCCCGTCCTTCAGGAGAGAGGCTGCTCTTTGCTGTGCGCGCTTATAATCAGTCCCTTCCTTTGAAGGTCAGACTCCTTCTGCCTTTTGTCTTTTTACGAGGCCTCAGAAATCTAACAGAATGTATTAAAAAACAAGCTGAAGTCAGACAAGGCCAGCAAGCAGCTCCTGGGTGACTAGGCTGAGGCTCACAAGGAAACACGCAAGACACTGTCCAAGGAGAAAGAGAAATAAAGTCCCCCTCGTATGGGTGCATGGGAGCCTTGGGGTTGCAACAATCATTAAAATAAAAAGCCTTAAAAAATAAAAATAGTATTAATAATAATAATAATAATAATAAATTATAAAATAAAAGTATTTCCACATCGGTGGAAATATTGAGTGGACATTTACAACAGGCAGAAGAACCTCCACTATTGGTCTCATGAGTTACTGGCAGTGTTCTTAGCTCTTCCTTTGGTGGGGAACGGGGTTCTGTTAATATATTCCAATGGCTTTTCATTGTCAGAATGTTAGCTCTGATACAGAGCTGGGCAGGGAATGGATCTTTAAAGGGACAGAAATGGCCCCAAAGAAATTGCAATTAGCCTCCAAGCAACTTTCCAAAATCTCCTTAGTGGTTTTTCTCTTGGTTGATCTGTGCAGGCAGCATCTTTCCCAGGAATTCTTATCAACCCCCTGCTAAAGAATATTATTCAAAACACAAAAAGAAATGAGCTACTAAACCCCAAAAAGACAAGAAGAAAATTTGTAAACAACTTCCTGGCAGGAATGAGGATATTGTAAAGAGACACTTGTGTCCCTCCCTTTGCTGTGAGATTTGAAACAATGGGACCCTAAGAAGCTAGAATCAACCATGCATCCGGGAGGAGAAAAGGCATTGGCTCTGAGCCAGATGAGGTGCCTGCCTTGGGAAGAAGGACTTGCAACCATTTTGCCGCAGAGACTGGTAGTCAGAAAAGGGCCAATATTCCATAAATCTGCCCCACTTTGTAGACCTTTTAGGTTAATCATTTAATCTCCCCCCACCTTCTATAATTGTTATACAAAATTTAAATCTCTCATATCAGGTGAACTTTTTGTTTGTGCAAAGTCCCCCTCTTACGATGACCTGGAAAGGCTGATTTCTGTGTTCCCTTTCCCTTCATTTCCTTTGACCAGTCATGAGTGAACCCCAGCCAATAGAGAAAAGACATAGTCACCATCTGCCTTAGAACAAAAGCTAGGTGAACTTCCTGCCCTCCAAGTGCTTCTTAGCCTGGTTTTGGGTGTGTATCCTTTTTGTAAAAAATAAATTGCCTTGCTGAGACTTTCCCTGCTATTTTGTGTGGCACTGATAATATCCGTTCCCAACACTCCCAGCAATACATCTGAAAAGTGTACTGAATTATAAGCTCCTTGATCAATTACAGTGAAGACTTCATTAAGCAGTCACTATTTTGCAGTATTGTATTTGTAGTCTGTATTTATGGGTCACGGTCAGTCACACTGGCTCTAGAACAAACTATCTCTTATCCCCTTTGAGATGAGAGCTGTGCTGCCATTATTGATTATGGTGCCCAACATCCCTGCTCCCTACCCCTGACCCAGAAACAACCCACTTCTCACCAGAAGAGGCACCATAGATCCGGTAACTATGGACCCCTTGCATCCAATCATCTGGCATTGCCAGCTTGGGTGGGTGGTAATGAGTTGATTCTGGCGCTCAGGCTTCTTTTGATTCGGTTGAATTCTGTTACTTTATTCTGAGTTACTAAGGGTCAGAGCGTGGGCCATGACATGCCAGATTGATCCAGTTTGACCACCCAGCCTTAATTAGCCAATGAAACAAGTAATAATACAAAACCAAACCAAAACAACAACAAAGCCCTGAAACAAATAGGAGAGGTTTATTCAATGTGACCACATTGCAAAGAGGTACAAAGTCTTCGCCCAACCCCAAGTCCATCCATGGGGTCCAAACTCAGATAAGGTTGAACTACAAGGTGAGAAACACATAATGAAGAAGTCCTGGTCACTTGATGGTATGATCCAGCCATCCAGCCATTATCCAGCCATTATCCAGCCATTATCCAGCCATTATCCAGCCGTCCTGCAATGTGCTCTGACAATACCTGTGTGAAATTTCCTTCCAGGAAACAAGTTTGACCTCTAAGTAGCACCAAGTTTTCTGTCTCCTACCATGATATTGCTAGAGAAATTCTAATTCCTTGTGTTTCATTGTTTTCAGCAGTCTGAGAGCTAAGTGGAAGACTCACCCATGTCTCTTCAGAATACCCTCTTCCCTCTCAGTCCAGCTGCCTCTCTACAATCTTTGTTGAAACATCTTAGTGTTGAGCTGGACTATGCTTGCCTTGGCTTTGTACTGCCATGATCAGACGCCATGGCCAATTCATGGAGGAAGAGTTGATTGTGGGGGAGGGCTATAGTTTCAGAGGGTGAGTCCATGAGCATCCTGGTAGGGAGCATAGCAGCAGACATGGTTCTGGAGCAGCAACTGAAGCCTACATCTTTATTCACAAGCAGGAGGCAGAGAAAGTTAACTGGGAATGACCAGGACTTTTGAAATCTCAAAGCCTCACCCAGGACCCTCCAACAGGACCACACCTCCTAATCCTTTCCAAACAATTTCACCAACTGGGGACAAAGAATTCAAATATAGGAGTCTATGAAGGCCATTATCTGTCAAACCACCACAATGTTTGTGTCTGAAGCAAATGCTATGAATTGAATACAAGTTACTTGGTTTTCAGTCACTCTTGGAAGGACAGGCGTAAGCAAATACATCTTGTTGATTTGAGACTGGGTGCTACCATAAAGCCTATGCTGGACTCTTCCAGTTCCCCTCCTTCAGCTTCTCAAGTGCTGGGAACAAGCAAGTGCTACCATGCCAAATACAACTTCATTTCACATGATACATCCCCCTGGGTTCTGAACAACATCCTCTGAAGACGTTGGAGACTAACCATCTGGCAGTCTGTTATCCCTTGTCCCCAGGATAAGATTTTTCCTAGTAGGTATGATTTGATCTCACTTGGGGGTGCAGGTGGGTGTCACTGACCAGTATTAAAGGATTAGTGCTAATAAAGTTTTTATGACCGGTCTAAATCAACTAAGATACAGAAGGAGTGGCAGGCCTGGAGTCCATTCTGCTTAGACTGTGAGTGCTTTCCTACCATCACAGGTTCCTCTGTCAGAAGTTATACTTCTATGGAATGTTAACAGACAGTGATTTAATATAAAGCTTTATAAAAACAACAATTACAAAAGCAAACACTTTTGCAGAATGCTGACAATAGCTACAAAGCTTTGTGAAATAAACAAGAGTGGAACTAATTTGATAATGAAGTATTTCTTTAAAGGCTCACCAATGTTCAAAACCCCTTAAGTATTTTTTTTATATACAATATAGCTACTTGCTAATATATAGCTATTTACTGCAGGTTTTTTTTCCCATCTTTATTAACTTGAGTATTTCTTATTTACATTTTGATTGTTATTCTCCTTCCCGGTTTCCGGAACAACATCCCCCTAGCCCTTCCCCCTCCCCTTCTATATGGGTGTTCCCCTCCCCATTCTCCCCCCATTACTGCCCTCCCCCCAACAATCACGTTCACTGGGGGTTCAGTCTTAGCAGGACACAGGGCTTCCCCTTCCACTGGTGCTCTTACTAGGATATTCATTGCTACCTATGGGGTCAGAGTCCAGGGTCAGTCCATGTATAGTCTTTAGGTAGTGACTTAGTCCCTGGAAGCTCTGGTTGCTTGACATTGTTGTACATATGGGGTCTCGAGCCCCTTCAAGCTCTTCCAGTTCTTTCTCTGATTCCTTCAACGGGGGTCCTATTCTCAGTTCAGTGGTTTGCTGCTGGCATTCGCCTCTGTATTTGCTGTATTCTGGCTGTAAAACCCCTTAAGTATTAGATTAGGAGGAGTGATTTAGGCACCCAGTTTTAGGGTCTGTCTAATTTTCTTTGCTAAAGAGAACAATCATAATACAATTTGGAAGACACAAACATAAAACTTGGAGATGTTAGTTTAGTATCCTCATCGATTCTGTTTTACAGGACACCTTCTGGGTAAACAGTTTTCCTAAGCTTTGCATCTTAAAAGCCTAAATGTATAAAAGAGATAGCAATAGTTAGCGCTATTCCATAGAAGAACTATGTGGAAGTTCTTACAAAATGAAAGTTTACAACATCAGGTCTCCAAAACGACACTCTCACTGAAATGAGAACTCAAGACACACAACAAGCACAGCAAGACTTCTAAACAATTCAGCAGCTCAGAGTGGTTGGAAATGCTGTGCCAGGAAGTGGACAGCATGAAGCTGCTTTTCTTTCTTTCTTTTTTAAAATTTTTATTTATTCAATGTATGAGTGTGCTGCTGGACATTCATCCGTAGGCTAGGAGAAGGCATCGGATCCCCCTATAGATGGTTGTGAGCCACCGTGTGGTTGCTGGGAATTGAACTCAGGACCTCTGGAAGAGCAGCCAGCGCTCTTAACCGCTGAGCCATCTCTCCAGCCTGAAGTTGGTTTTCATAAGAAAGCTGTTGTTTCTTGTTTAGCAAGATGCTTCCTTCATGCACAAACCATCACTGCTAAGTAGCCAGAAGATATTTCTTCACAAAGAACTGTGACAAAAAGGGGGGAAAGGTGCGGGCACTGTTGCATTTTTAAAAGATAATTAATAAATTTAGGATAAACTTCAGATTTTTAAAATAAGAATAGTGAAGATAAAACTTAGTTTTGAAAATGTTTTGTTCTTTAAATATATAGCTTACTGCTACTGTCCTTGGCTGGCTCCCATGGGTTGAAGGTAAATCTGATCGCTGAAGACACCATGAACTTTGGACATAAGATATGGAAAATGTAAGCTGGATCTGCTTTGAAATGTTCCTATCTGAGGGTTAGTTTTTAATACTACCTGAAGCTTCTATTCAAGTTTCCAAGGGAGGGAAACATCTATGAGCCACAGTGACAGTCACCATGGCACAAGAACCCTAAGGGGCACTTGTATGTTGGTGATAACCAACAGTTGTTTAATTAAATTTAAGGCCTAATCCACAGGAGGGAAATCATGATTGGTACTGTAAACCTAGCCATCTGCCTAGAGTTAGTAGAGTCATAGATCATAGAGGAGAACCTATTACTGCCACTTTACTAAACCAACATAATTTCTAACCGCATTCTAAATACTCATCCTTACATCAACAGATATAAGATAGAAGTATAGCTCTTACCTCTTGCCAAAGAAACTTGTCTTTGCAACGGTTGGAGACCATTGCAGAAATCCACAACAGGTCCAGATGCAAAGGAGAAGCCTTCCTGGCTTCCCAGCTGATACATCTGTAATACAAACTCATGCAGCTAAGGCTCGGGATCATCAAGGAGAGGGGGCAGACAGATGTAAGAGAGTCAAAAATCCTGCTGTGAGCTTGTTTCTCCTAAAAATGCCAGGGCTGTTTCAATCATGGCATCTCAACAATGCGGCTGCCTGAAGAAAACCTGAAGAAGTGTAATGCCAATGAATCTGTGACCAGGGAAAGATGAAATCTTACGAGGATCCACCCACAGACAAAGAAGGACAGGCAACTGAGGATTGCTGCCTGGGAGTTTTCCTTGGGGATGCACCCCTAATTGCTTATTCAGTACCCCAATACCAAGTAGTCAGCCCTGAAATCATATGCAAATAAATAATACTAAATAGACTGAGCAGGGCGTGTGTGTGTGTGTGTGTGTGTGTGTGTGTGTGTGTGTGTGTAGTATAACACATACACACACACATATATATATATTTATACATATGTAAACACACACACACACATATATATACATATATATGTATATGAGAAAGAGGCCAAGAACCAAGAGAAGTAATGAATGCATGGAAGAGATTGGAGGGAGGGAAGGAAGGAATGAGAAAGTGACCTAATTTTATTTCAATTAAAATAAAATTAAATCCAAAATATCATAGCTTATCTTAGTTTATTTTCCTGTTGCTTTGATTGCCCAACAGAAGCAACTTAAAGGAGAATGCAACTTGGCCTCATAGTTCAAAGGTGCAACCTATCATGGGGAGGAAATCAAAGAGCTTGGAGCAGCTATTGTATCCAAAGTATGGAAGGAAAGAGAAATAAATGCTTATTTAACTTTGCCCTTTATTTGAAATTAAACACATTAAGCTTCTTCTTTAAAAAAAAAACAATTTGTGTTTCCTTGTGTTGTGTCTGTGTGAGTATATGTCACACATGTGCGTGTGCCCACAGGTGCCACAAGAGATCCCCAGGAGCTGGTGTTGTGAGCTATCACTGTGTGTGTGTGTGTGTGTGTGTGTGTGTGTGTGTGTGTGTGTGTGTGTGTGTGTGTGTGATGACAACTGGCGTCCTCTGGAGGAGCAGGAAGAGCTCCTAATCACTGTTGCATTGCAGTGCCTTGTACCAACCTCTGTTTTAGTTTTGTCTCTATGCTGTAACAAACATCAGCTAAAAACAACTTAGGGCAAGAAAAGGTTTATTTGGCTTACACTTCCATATCACAATCTATCATCAAAGAAAGCCGGGCCAGAAGGTTGAGCCAGGAACCAAGGCATAGTCCACGGACGAAGGCTTGCTTCTGTTACTTGATTATAAAACTCAGTACCGCATGCCCAGGAGTGGCACCTCCAGCAGTGAGCTGGGCCTTGTCACACCAATTATCTGTAATCAAGAGGAAGTCCTACACATGTGCTCACAGGCCGGCCTGAGGAAGGTCATTCCTCAACTGCGGTTCTCTCTGTCAGTGACTCCAGGTTGTGTTGTTGACAAAAAGGAACCAGCACCCTCTAAAGAGCTCCAGAAAGTGAGGAAATGGTCTCTAGAAGTCGTGCAGCCGAAACAATTCAGCTTAAACTTTAAAAACATTAGTTCCTTTACAATTCTGTCTAATAAAGTTTAATTATATTACATGCACCCCCTCAATTTTCCGTAGATATGCCCCTCCTCTTCATACGCGCCCCCCAACAAGGTTAATTTGTTCTGTCCAAATATTTTTGGACATGTGGTTTTTCCACTGGAGTGTAACCAACTTGCCAGGGGCCACACCCTTTGAAGGAAATTGATCTAATTTCTTTTCCAAGCTCTTGGCTAGGGAGTACAACTTCGCCCCCACCTCCCCTTTCCAGGCTGAGATTCGGTCTGCCTTGGGCCTGCACAAGTAGTGTGCACGCTGTCCCAACTGTGAGTTCATGTGTGCAAGTGACTTCCTGTGTCAGACAACAGTTCCTTATAGTCCTCTACCACCTTTGGCTCACAAATCTTTTCTTCACAGGAATCCCCAAGCCTTTGGAGAGGAACTTCAGTATGTACAATTCCTTCAGGGCTGAACATTCTTCAGTCCCTTATTGTTAGCGCCCTGGCCAGTCCTGGCTCTGTTGGTTGATCATTATTACTGCAAGCAGAAGCTTCCCTTATGAGGGTTGAGAAACTCATTAATCTATGGGTATAATGAGAAGGCATTAGGAGTTGGCCTCATATGAAATCAATTTAGCAGAATATAGGTTTTCCTCCAGAGCCTATGACCTGTCTAGCCACAGGTTCTTGGCCCAATAAAGGTGCCAGGTATGGATTTCTTCTTGTGGAGTGGGCCTTAAATCCAATCAAAAACTGGCTGGTTCTTTTGACGTTCGTGCAGCTATTGAACCAATAGGCGCATCTTCTCTTACCAGGGCAGGCCTCTCACAGGCCTCAGAGCTGGGTATCATGAACACTTACTTTCTCATCTGGTAGTTGGCTTAGAATCTTCTAGCAAGCCAGGCAGTGAAGGTGCATGCCTTTCATTCCAGCACTTGGGAGGCAGAGGCAGGCAGACTTCTTGAGTTCGGGGTCACCTTGGTCTACAGCGGAGTTCCAGGATAGCCAGAGCTACATAGGAAACCCTGTCTCGAGGAGGCGGGAGAAAGAATCTTCCAGCACTATGCAATGTGGTGGGGATGAAGCTTCCAGTTGAGTACCATGGTCTAAGAATCAAGTGTGGTGTGTCTTCAGCAATAATTAGGAGGGCTAAATGGAATTTCGAAGCCTTTGGGACCTCACTGGCCAAGAACTACGGAATAAGTAACCCAGTTCTGAAAGCAGGCATTTGATTTGTTAGTATGTGTTGTTAGGAGGAGCATTACTGCTCCATTACAGGATAACCACGTTTAACTCTTAATTTAAAAAGTATCTATTCTTCTCTCATATGATATATCCCAACTGTAGCTTCCCCTAGCTCCACTCCTTCCAGTCCCCACAACACACCTCCCCCTCCCCCATCTCCCTTACCTCCCCTCTGACAGTTGTGGTGGCACATGCCAGTAGGATTTGCTGAAGGAGGTAGAGACAGGAAGATCACTAGTTCAAGGCCAGCCCCAGCTACACACTTTGTTTTTTTTTTTTATGTATGTATTTAGGTGTATTTTAGGAAGGCTCCTTAGTAGTAGGTACCCACGTGACTTATTTTGAAAACTCTTGAGTTACTACAGGCCAATATCTTTGATGAAAATAGATTCAGAGATTCTCAGTGAAATGATTGCAAGCTAAACTCATGAATAAACCAAAAGTAGGCATCATAATCAAATCAGCTTCGTCCTAGACATCTCTGTGTGGTAACCATAGAAAGGTATGGTTTTCTATAATCGAGAAAACTGGCTGGAAAGTCCTGTTAGTATCATACAGCAGCCATGAGAAAGCAGGAGAGCAAATGGTTCTCAATCTGTGGGTCGGTCAGGAGTCCTTTGGGGATCCTTTCATAGCAGTCACATGTCAGGTATCCTGCATATCGGATATTTACATTACAATTCATAACAGTAGCAAAATCATAGTTTTGAACTAGCAAAAAATAATTTTATGTTCGAGGTCGCTACAACATGAGGAACTACACTAAAGGGTCAAGACGTTGGGGAGTTGAGAACCACTGCTGTAGAGGGTAGGCCCAACCTCACGCAGAGAACTTGGTGAATGTTCAGACCAGGCAAGGAACTGTTTTTTTAAGGCTTTGAAATATGCATGACCTCACTCATTCTGCTTCACTTCAGGTCTTAGGACTGCTCACTTGCCTGGCCACACTGAAAATTTCCAGCTTGTACTGAATCCAATATGGCAAAGAACCCCAATGCACAGCCTTTGCTTCTGTTGCCTTGAATTAGGTCACCTCCTCAAGAAATGCAGATAAAGGTCGTGACTCCTCAAACAGATAGATGTCTTAATGGGTTGCGTCATAGGTGAAGCAAGAGGCCAAGGGTATCCCTTTAGGGATGAGGAATCCTTGATTCTCCAACACTGTCAAAAGGTTCCACTGTGTGATCTTAAAATTCTCCCTGACCTTTGTCTCCTGACTCTGGCATCATGCTCTGGGAACTGTTTTCATGTTTGCAACCATGAATAATGAACTTGTGGTGTGGTTTCTGTGGAAAGTGGAAGGACCTGCTTGTGGATGCCTCCCTTTGAATACATTTGGTTCTTGCTTTTGTCAGGTGCTAGGGCTATCCCTCGCCCAAGATTTCTTTTGTGTGCTTACACATTCTCTATCACAATCATATTCAAACCCTTATTTGTGTGAATGAGAGGGTAAACTGAGTAACTTACATATATGTGCATGAACATATATTCATGTGTGCTTATCACAGAAAGACACATACAGTGCTGGGTTAGTGATTCATAGCTGTGAATCAGAGCACTTGGGAGGCAGCAGGATGGCAAGTTCAAGGTCACCCTGGATTGCATAGTGTGACTATCTCCATTCTCGGCACTCGGAAGTAAGCAGTGCCTGACTTTGTGTGTATCCTTCTCTGAACTGAGTTTAGAACCAATTATTTGGGAACCAGTGACCATCTTTGGTTATCTTTTAAAGAGCGTGAATGAGGTTTCCTCTACAGGGTAATTAGCTGGTGCTTTTATACATTTTCACTGGAGCCTGGCAATAAAACCTCTTGGTAGATAGAATTCTACAGTGGCTATCTATTTATTCAAGAAAAGCACAGCAGCAAACCTACTCTGCAAAGTGCAGTGGGAATGGAAACGTTTTCTTAGCCAGCAGTCTATGAGATGCGTGCTTTTACAATCTTAAGTTTCATCCCTTGTTCAGTTATTTCTTTTAATATTGTGTTGACTTTTTAATCACGTATTACTAGAGTCAACGTCTTTCTTAACAAAAAATTCAATTTTATGAAGAGTAAGAAATCATAAGAAACTGTTTTTTCACTAAAACAAAACATAGAGATGCTGGAAACCTAAAAGAGCTTTGTGGATACAGAGAGTGTAGGCCCAGGATAACACGTGCTTGTCGGGAGGGTGTGGTTAAATAGGCAAAACGATTTCTAGAAACAGGGGGAACACTGATGGGCCGGGCAGCCCTGTTAACACACCCCAAGCTTTCTTCTTCTTATTCCGACACCAGTAGAACAGCACCCTTGGCTTCTTCCACTGGGATTTCTGAACAGTGCGAATGATGTAAGACGAGCTATTATTTTTACACCTTTCCTCTTGGTCTAGTTAAACGGTGAGACTAGAAAATTACTTTTTAAAGTCCTTGGAGAATTTCAAACATGCATAGAATCTATCTTGATCATATTTCCACTCCCCACAGCTTCCCCTAAATCCTCAGATACACCTCCTACCTTGACACCTTCCCAAGCTCCCTTCGTTTCTTTATAATCCACTCAGTCCAGTTGGCACTGCCCATGAGCACTAGTATAGGGCCGTCCTTTACTTTTCTATGGTTGTGATAAAACACCACGACCAAAAGCAACCTGCAAGTCTAGGGTGTGTGTGTGTGTGTGTGTGTGTGTGTGTGTGTGTGTGTGTATGCATGCATCCGAGAGAGAGAGAGAGAGAGAGAGAGAGAGAGAGAGAGAGAGAGAGAGAGAGTCAGTCAGGGTAGGAACCTGGAGGCAGGACCTGAAGTAGAAGCTTCACAGCAGTGCTGTTCACTGGCTTGCTCCATTAGGCTTGCTCAGCCCGGTTTCTTTTAGCGCCAAGGACCACCAGCCTAGGGTTGCCACCACCCACCATGGGCTGTGCCCTCCCACATCAGTCACTAAGGAAGAAAATGTCCTACTGATTTGTCTACAGACGATCTGATGGAAGCATTCTTTTTTCCATTACGATTCCCTCTTCCCAGATATGCCTCCGCTTGTGTCAACATGAGAGCAAACAACCAGCAGACATGAGACTAGAAACCTAGTTGGTAAAGTGGGAGCACAGACCTTAAAAAAATAACTTCTCGAAGCTCCTCACGAGAGACAAACAGCAACAGGAAGAGAAAATGTGAGCCGTGGCTCGGGGCAAGAATTCAGGACGTTAAGGTTCAAAATGATCATGATCGCTATGCATACCATTTAATTAGAATGTTTGGCTTCAAATAATTATGATTTTCATTCCATTCATATTTCTTAGGGCTTTAAAACAACTACCTTGTTAGCTACAAATCCTTCTCCTAACCCCATGATCTTTAGCTGAATGTAGCTTCAAATAAAGAATACTCATTGCATACGAATTGTGTTTTTCTGTGATTGGGTGACCTCACTCAGGATATTTTCTAGTTCCATCCATTTGCCTATGAATTTTATGAAGTCATTGTTTTTGATAGCTGAGTAGTACTCCATTGTGTAAATGTACATTTTTTTTTAATCCATTCCTCTGTTGAAGGGCATCTGGGTTCTTTCCAGCTTCTGACTATTATAAATAAGGCTGCTATGAACATAGTGGAGCATGTGTCCTTGTTATATGTTATAGTTGGAGCATCTTTTGGTATATGCCAAGATACAATCCACAGACAACGTGAAGCTCAAGAAGGACAACCAAAGTGCGGATGCTTCAGTCCTTCTTAGAAGGGGGAACAAAAATATTCATAGGAGGAGATACAGAGACAAAGTTTGGAGCAGAGACTGAAGGAAAGGCCATCCAGAGACTGCCCCACCTGAGTATCCAGACCATATGCATAACCCAGACACCCAACCCAGACAATATTGCTGATGTGAAGAAGTGCATGCTGACAGGAGCCTGATAAAGCTGTCTTCTGAGAGGCTCTGCCAGAGCCTGACAAATACAGAGGTGGATGCTCACTGCCAACCATTGGACTGAGAATGGGGTAAGGGGTTAGAAAAAGGATCGAAGGAGCTGAAGGGGTTTGCAGGCCCATAAGAACAACAATACCACCAGCAAGAGCTCCCAGAGACTAAACCACCATCCAAAGACTACACATGGACAGACCCTGGCCCCAGCTGCATATGTAGCACAGGATGGCCTCGTTGGGCACCAATGGGAGGAGAAGCTCTTGGTCCTGTCAAGGCTCGATGCCCCAGTGTAGGGGAATGTCAGGGCAGGAAGGCAGGAAGGGATGGGTGGGTATGTGGGGGAGCACCCTCATAGAAGCAGGGGGAGAGGGGATAAGATAGGGGGTTTATGGATGAGAAACTGGGAAAGGGGATAACATTTGAAATGTAAATTAAAAAATATCCAATAAAAATAAAATTAAAAATATTTTAAAAAGGGACATCTGAAAGAGGTGCAACAGTGTGCACCCAACCAATGGACAGAAGCTGCTGACCCCTGTGGTTGAATTAGAGAAAAGCTGGAGGAAGCTGAGGAGGACGGCAACTCTGTAGGAGGACCAGCAGTCTCAATTAACCTGAACCCTGAGATCTCTCAGACACTGAATCACCAACCAGGCAGCATACACTAGCTGAGATGAGGCCCCCAACACTTATACAGCAGAGGACTCCTGGGTCTGGGTTCAATCAGAGAAAATGCACCTAACCCTCAAGAGACTGGAGGCCCATGAGGGGAATAAAATCTGGCATGTAAAAATAAATATAAAAAAAAGAAAAGAAAAAGAAAGTTCCAAGAAGGAGGAACTAGGTACTTTAACTTTGATTTCAATTCATTTCTTGACCTGGGTGATAATTTTATGTATATTTTTGTAACAAATTATTGAGTGATTCACTTTTTTATTTTTCTGCAGATGTTTTATTTTACACATTAATTGTCACGAATCTGGAAATATATATTTAAAAGAGCCCTCCCCCCCAAAAAAAGAGTACTCAATGCAAACTCTCCGGCGACTTAATGTCTGTCCTTTAAAAACAGAGAATTCTGTGTATTTAATGTAGGACCTGGAATTCCTGTTTGCTGAGAGACAATCCCAGCGTTGCGCACCTAAAGACGTTGTTAACTGCTTCCCGTCTCTGCAGAAAGGGCCGTTGCCCCAGGAGGGGAATTCTCAGTGGCAGAGAACTAAGTGATCTTACCATTTGCTTGGAGAAAGTCTTCTCAGTCACTGGATTAAAGGGCTAAACAAAGTTTTAAATGTCCATACAAATCAATAGAGAGAGATGAATCTTCCATTACTTTCAGAATTTCTCAGTTGGAGTTCTTTTTTATATTTGGTTACCAAAAAATATTTGAAGAAGCAGTTCTTAATTATTTTATTTTTATGGCCAGTTAGTACCGTTTTGAAAATACAAATGAAATTCTGGTGCCCTCTCATGGTCAGAAATTGTTTAAATATTCTATTATGTGTACTGGTGCCACTCTTTGGGGTGAGCTGTTTTCCCAACAAGAGGGCTTGTCTAGTGGCGTGAGCGCATGCGCGAGCGCACACACACACACACACACACACACACACACACACACACACACACACACACACCCCACACACCACACACACACACACACACACACACACACACACACACACACACACACAATATCTATACCCTGTTGTCTTTTATACCAGAAACAGCAGCGAGTCCCTTGAGGCATTACATTAACCCTTTATCAGCAGAACTAAATCAAGGAATGATGCTCACAGAACCAAACTGTCTGAGAAAAACAATGTTGTTTATGAAGCTACCAGGCAGTATATTCAATCTAATAAGACAGGATGTGGGGCTTTTAAAACACCATATTCAAAAAGAGCAAGGCGTAGTCTTAACATTGGCTGTGAAGCCACCCATCTGGACTTGACTCAAGTTCAAGCCATTTGGCAAGAAGGCAGCACCTAAGTTTTAGCTCCCTGTGGACACCAGGTTGTTAATACCACACCTCTCCATAGCGCCGTTAAGGTGGGAAACACCACTCTCAAATTGGTAGCATGAAACATGACCGATAAGGAAAAAGACTGGTATTGAAGAGTCTATGTAAGTACTGACTAGTGGTCATGCCACATGTAAGATTCTCTCAGACCAGCTGAACCAGCTTCCCCAGTGTAAAGCCCTCAGCCTCAGAGCTCCAGGTCCCCTAATGATCACACCACATGCATTCTCGTTCATTCCCTTTATTTTTACAGCACTGCAAAATGAGAACCAGCAACGTGGTGAGTTCTCCCCTTCCCTGACCAGGTCTGACTCCACAGGGACCCGGGGCCAGGTGGGTGTGTGCTTCTGGAGAATGACACCCTCGAAGAAGGATCACTGGAAATGGTTTATCATGTGGGGTGAGGAAAGGAAAGAAACCAACATTTCAGTCGTTTTTGGATGACTTCACAGCAAAACATAATTTACATAGTAACTCTTTGATGCTAGTATAAAAATAGTGGCAGAAACTATATATTTGTTCAGATATATTGAAAAGGCATAAGAATACAAATAGATCGTCAACAGTGGCGAGTGACTGTTCATTAGAGTTCTTAAACTGTAATAGAAATTTCTATTTTTCAGCTATTTACATCACTTTCAATGACATTCAAGACATGTCTACACAGGCTTTTGATAACAACGTGGAGAGGTGAGGTAAGCTTTAATACTTCCTTATTTGCTCTCTGTGAGAGGGCAGAAAGTCCAAATCTGCAGTTGAATGGTCCGAGAACTCTGATCTCTCTCTCTCTCTCTCTCTCTCTCTCTCTCTCTCTCTCTCTCTCTCTGGTTGCATGACCTATGTCACGGAAGATGGGACTCCTTATGTAAGGTGTTCTTAAAGCTATCAGCAAGGTAAATGATCCATGCCAACAGGAAGACAGAATGTTCACTGACAGCTTCTTAAGAGGTTTTGGATAAAAGTGCACAGCGTGTGTTACAGACGAAGAGGACAGCGATACAAAGCCTTGTGCCCTTGCATGTTAGGTTGGCAGGTCGAGGAATGGCACTCTTAGTCATTTCCTGTGTGGCCCATGAGCTCCCCGGACTCCCTGCTGTTTCAGCATCTGAGCACTGTACCTAACGTAAGGAGAGGATCTAATAAAAAGGGGCTGAAGCACGGTGGATGCTGAGTAATTAAATTCTGCCACCTTATTTGAGACAGCTGTTTCCAGGAGAGCGGGGAACATTTCGTCTCTTCTCACCTTAAATCAAGTTAAAGAAAAGGCCATGCCGCTCACCCGATAAGGTTTAGGAGTGTAACCTAGCGAGAAACTCGGGAAGTTTGGAAATGTAACAGGTGCCAAGCCTCACACTTCGGCAACGTTCTGAGAGTAAAGGCACTTAACAGGTAGGCAAGAGTCTCGGGGACTCAAGTTCCTCCAAGAAACCATTATCTCCAGTACATTTTCACATACTCCCTCATCTCCATGCTGTCCCTAAAAGAAGCTCTGTCATCATTAGCCAACCAGTGAGAGTGTCATCCTGCGTCTGTGCTCTGAGCCAGGTCTGTGTGGAGTGAATCAAAAGTACTTGGGGTCACTCTGCCTCAATACCCCGTTTTCCGACGGGGTCTCAAAGGCCATAAGGAAGGCTTAAGAGCTGCTTCCTGGGACATTCCCCTCAAACACAAGCTCTTTCCGAACTGCTGCACACCTTCCTTAGGTCCAGAGGTTAAGCATCCTGACTGGCAAAGGCGACTCTTCTAAACGTGTAAGATCAGGACACTTTACACACAAGTCACCAAACCATGAGGATTTTTCTGGCTGAAAGTTAAAATGAAATGATATCGTATTATTTCACTACAGCCGGCCAAGCAGTTTGTCAAACAAAGAGTCCAGGACCAGAGCACCATCTTGTTCATAACGGGCACTATCGATTCGCGGCAGCATGAGAGGGGAATTATAATATTACAATGTGATAAATATATTCCAACTTGAGTGGATACTGAAAAGGCAATATTCACATTAAGAACAAAACCTATGACTTGTTTTCTTGTACCACAGATAGAAATCCACGTATGGAATGGTTTTCCTATAAAATAAAAAAAATTACTTGAATTAAATAGCATTCTCCTCTGTCTGAACTAAAATACCTAGCAGTAAAAATGTCACAGGCACGACACTGCTTTTCCTATGTTAATGTCTAGAGTAAAACAAACCATTGCCTAAAGCAAGCAGATAATTTCCAATCTACATAGGACTTCTTGCCTATTACTATGTTAGACAAATCCTCCACTTATGATCTGTCATCTTTAAAAATACTCTCAGTGGCTCAAGTCAGAGGAGTGTGGAGAAGCTACACATGTCTATGGCGGTATTTCAGCAGAGCTGCTCAGTCTCAGTGTGTGGGGTACAACGCCAGGCTTGTGGGCATCCTCTAGGCAGCACGTCCACACTCTGCGTAGGCGTATTCAATGCTGATATGATTAGTATTAGTGAAAGTCTAATCATTTACACACCAGTGCATTACAGCAACCTTACAGGTTTCATCTACACGACATGGAATAAAAATAAAATAAAATTCTGAAAAAAAAATACACGTATTACAACAAGAATACATTTAGCAGTGGGTGACAATTCCCTGGACTAGCCTTGACCAGCACAAAGCAATACCAGCCTTGCCCTTCCATATCTGAGGAAGAACAAAACCCCAATAAAATATACATACACAGGATTAAAATGACCATGGTGAGTTTTAAACAGAGAGGAAAGGGGAAAGAAACCATTTTAAGGCAAATTAATGCTAGAAACCCAGACCAAGTACTTCACCCTCATTGGGAGAACTGGGGGAGAGGGTGGGAATTAAGAAATCATACCCTTCTAATTCTGCCCAGACCCAAACCATCCTTCACACGTGGAGCAGATACTCTTCCCCCACTGCAGTCGCTTGGTTCGATCCATTTTCTATTCCCCGAGTACTAAACGTTGTTTTGTTTGGGCAGGAAGACTTTTTCACACACTGCTCCTTTGAATTCATTGTCTGGCCTGCCAATTGGAAACAGACCTCCCCTACTCATAGAATTATTCATTTTTTCCTGTCAATTTCAGGTGACAGAAGGAATAGAGACCATACTTGCACTCACATATGTGCCATCCTATCTACCTTCAGGCAGGCACTCCTGTGACCACTTCTCTGTTGAAACTTAAAACTGTTGAATTAAGGAGATGAGAAGTAAAAGAAAAATTCAAAAAGGAGAGTTTAAAAAGTTTTCAGCGTTTAAAAAAGTGGATTGTCAGAAAGACCTTCAAGTAAAACATTTCTCTTGGCTGAGGGCTATCCAGGGCCCTCCCATGTCTGACAGGCACTCTCTCTTAGGACAGTCAGTGGGGGGAGGAATCATCTGGCCCGGGCGTTCTGCATGCTGAAGGGAGACTGCGTGGATGGGCTGTCGCTTAAGTTTGTTCGGCCACAGATGGGATGCACTGCTAGTTCTCTCCATCCCAGAGAGAGCAGAGCAATTAGGTACCACGTTTTCTTGCTTCACAAGTCTTTAACTTGGTCGAGACACTTCCGACAAGTTAAAACACATTCATTTCTCCCTAACATCCACTCAGCGTTAATTTCAGGATGGCTTTAAATGTCCCAGGACACATTCAGTTCGCCCCTAACCCACTTCCGAGAACGATTCCTAACGTGTTTGAAAGACTGGTGACTCAGAAACACAAAGGCCGGTTATTCATACTCCCCAAGCATAACCAAGCTGCGTGTGGGAATGCAGTTTACACCACTCTTATCAAAGTGTTAGAGTGGGCATGACTGACGGCTCCACTTCAGTGGCATAAAACAAAAGCACGGAAAGTAGGTAGCAATCTCTGAAACACCTCATGCTCTCAGAAGTTGTGCAAAAATAAAATACAGCAGTGGCAAAGTGCACTCGAGTCTGCATAGTGTATGGCGAAACCAGGCCTAGGGCAGTTCGAACACCCGGTGGGGGTGGGGGAGAGGAGGAGGGGGAGAAGGTCAGTCCCGCTTGGCCTGGCCGCTCTCCCCATTAAGGAGCGTCTTCTCCTGCTGGTCTGCGAGGGCTTGCCATTTCTGCCTGTTCTTCCTGCAGCCATCCAGCAGGGGCAAACAGTCTTCTGAGACGTGGGTCAGGGCCTAAGGAAAAGAAAGGAAAACAATTAGGGAAAAGCCGCTGCTGCAGGCTTGCCACGAGGGCCACATCCATTGCCTGAGCAGCGGCGCGGCTGGCATTCTCATAGGTTCTAGAAACATACACAGGGTATTTGCCACGGAATCCCCTTACGCTATCCGGCTAAGGAGACATACTTAGAGACAAAGTACAGGTATTTCAAAGTAACACTGAGGGAGTTTGATGGCGTGGTGGTGGGGGGGGGGCGGTGATGGCTTGGCAGCTAAGAACATATACTGCTCCTTGTATAGGACCTGAGTTTGGTTCCCAGCTCTCATGTTTGGTGCCTCATAACTGCCTAATGTCCCAGGGGTCCATTGCCTCTGGCCTCTAGGAACGCCTGTACCCCTTTGCAGGTACCCATGAGAAGACATGCATAATTAAAAATAAAAACGAATCTTAAAAGTTCGTAAACACTGAGCTTTGTGTGTGGGCTCACTGAGGTAGATCTTAACCTTCATGCAAGCTGGCACTTCCAGAGGGTGACGTGGGAGGCCGTACCGTTGCTTTCCCACAGAATGGCTTTATACAATGTGCTTTTATAATGCAAGATTTTAATAAAGGTTATTATTATATACCAAGCACAGTGCCATTTAGCTACCAGAACATTTGCTGTAGCTTTCTTTGTAGAGACATGACAAATGTCACAGCAAGGCTTAGTAATATCTTAAAAGTATTTGATGGTCGTCACAAATGTCTCAGGCACACCTCTGTAACAGAGCCATGTGTGTTATATCATGGATTTCAAAAACCAATTTTTTATTAAATGACATTAAGACACCTTACGGCACACGCACCAGCATCGGTAGCTACCTCTAAATAGTAAGACCGTGAGAGACTTTATCTTCCGGTTTGCCTCCCAGGGCGTTCTGTTTGCTTTGCAGTGAAAATGTACTACTTTCACTGTAAAAGTAAAACACTACTTAAGATCATACAGAATTCCCAACAGCATAACGAGTGAGCGTACAAACCGCACCACAGAGTGGAGTCTACAACGGCTCTTCTGACAACACAATTCTTTCCGATTGATTTCAGGGATGGGAAAAGTCAAGAGCCACGGGTGTCATCGGCTGAGAAAAGCTCTTTATTCAACCAACAGAGAAGGTGTCTGTCATGCAGAGGAGGGTTGAGGGTACCTAAAATTCTGCTCCTAGCCGCTTCTGAGGAAGAACTACACAAAGGAGGAAACTAACCAAATGGACCCTGTAGTCTGTGGGGAAACAGTGCTGCAGAGGTGGACATGCAGTGGCCTTTTCCTCAGTTTCCTTTGGTGTCTTCTGTTCTACCTTCTCCCTCATCCTAATTAGCAGACTGTATTAAACCTGTCCATGCTTTTTTTGGTGGTTTGAATACGATGGCCCCCATAGACTCATATAGGCTCAGTGACCAGGGGGTAGCACTATTTGAGAAGGATTAGGAGGTGTGGTCTTGTTGGAGGAAATGTGTCACTGGGAGTGGACTCTGAGGTTTCAAAATCCCAAGCCCAAGCAGCTTCTCTCTCTCTCTCTCTCTCTCTCTCTCTCTCTCTCTCTCTCTCTCTCTCTCTCCATCTCTATCTTCCCTCCCTCCCCTCCTCCCTGCCTCCCTCCTTCTCCCCCCTCTGCCTGTGGATGAAGATGTAGTTTTCTACTTCTCAACCACTCGAGTACCGTGCTTGGCTGCTTCTGGCCACAATGATAATGGACTAAACCTCTGAAACTGTAAGCCAGCCCCAATTAAATGCTTTCCTATATAAGAATTGCCTGGTCATGATGTCTCTTCACAGCAATAGAACACTGAACCCCAGAATAAGGATAAAAGCAGTGGATTCTCAGTTGGGGTCTGCACTAACTACACATTTGGAGTGAATATTCTCTCTGTGGAAGGAGAACTTTACACATCCAGTTATTGAATCTGCAACGTCTGGATTGGAAAATTGTAGTTTCTGTCTGGCCTTAACCTTTTATGATAACTTCAGGATAATTTCTCAAATAAATAAAACTTAAATCCATTTGCACTTTTTAGAAACAAAGACATGATCTCCTTTCTGTAGTGGGATAATAAACATCTAAACACTGAAGTTTTTTGTTTTTTTGTTTTTTGTTTTTTTTGTTTTTGTTTTTTGTTTTTTGTTTTTTTTGTTTGTTTTTTGTTTTGTTTTGTTTTGTTTTGTTTTGTTTTTTGCTGGAAGAACAAAAGCTACAAAAAGCCAAGAAGTAAAACTGACAGAGGGTAGAAATCGGAGCCTGTATTCCTGTAACCTCCTCCTTTTAAAATGTCCCCAGAAAAATGTTCATAATATGACAGTGAAAAAAAAAGAGTCGGGTGACAATTTTTTGTACTTAAGCTAAAATTAAGCTTTAGCAAGATTATGCTACCACAGAGTATGCAGGAAATATCCCCCTCGAGGACAGCACCATCATGCGCCTCTTAGCATCCCCTAAATTAATGTAAGTGTCCAGCACACCCTAGGCACTCTGTAGATATTTATACCCGGAGTGAGTCAATGCCTTTGCAAAATAGTGAATGTAAAATGTATCCCTACATTTTACATCTGTACAGACATCACATTCATCAGCAAAAAGAAACAATACCAGTGATAATTATGTTTTTTGACATAGAAGCAAAAATACGCATCTAGTGTTAATCTTTTCAATGCACTTCAGATTCAATTCACAACATAATCTAACTTTAGCAGTCTAGTATTTCTAGTATTTTTCTCTGTAAATACCTCATACAGCTGCAAGCAGATGGCGTCTATGAACCCAACTTGCATACTTGGGATTTTATTTTTCTTCTCCCTGTTCATTAGATCCTGAAAATACACACAAACAGGTCTACATTTATTCAAAGTGTGCAGGAAAGGCTGACTGTAAAAAAAGATGAATTGTTGGTTACCTTAAAGGGTGCAAACATATGTAAATACATGCAGGCAGACACATATACATACATACATACATACATACATACATACACATGTATGTGTATACATTCCCAACTCTACAAAGAAAAGGAAGTAACTGAAGTATAAATGGTTTGAGAAGAATCCTTCTCTCCCATCTGAGATGCATACGTTTATATTAAATGGTTGCTATGCAAACACTCTTGAAGTCATTGCTCCCCTATGGAAGTTTATTTATCTCCACAGAAGAGTAAAAAAGAGCAACGCAGCTCTTATCACAGTGCTGTTTGTAACAATGAACGTGGCAAATATGACAGCAAAGGAAGTGAATTAAGTTGTGGCTGCATATATTTCATATAATTATGATCCGTATGCACCTATGATCATATTAGAATAAAAGCACCTTATTACAGACAAACTAGAAGGAAAAACAAGGCCATGATATGTAAGCAATATTTGTCTTCCTAGCTGGCTTTTGTAATCACCATGTATAATTCTTCTAAAAAGAGAGAAAGTGAGAAGTGTAGACACTCCTGAGAACTCAGAGGAAACAACTACTCTCTGCCCACATTCCCAACCCAAGGGGAAATCGCCTAGTGACATCTGTGTCCCCTGGGCACAGGGACCTAGGAACAGTCTGGGGCAAGACCCTTTGGATTTCTGCCTGCTCCAAGAGCTGAAAGCCAGTCACCAGGAGTGCCTACACAGCTGAGAGCAGAGGTAAGATCAACTTTTCCGCTCCAAGTGACCTGCCTGGTAGACTCAGGACACACAAAGGCAGAACTCCTCTGGGATGGGACACTTCCAGTTTCTGGCTGTGCCTGGAACTGAACTGAACTGATCCCACAGCTCCCTGCACCCAAATCTTGTGGGAGAGAAAGCTGAACTCCCAGAAGTGCAGACAATCCTGAGACTGCAGGACAAAATGCCACTTCTGCCCACTTCTGCCCACATCTCTGGCACAAGAGGAAACTGCATAGTGGCCTCTGGATACAGGAATATAGCAGCAGTCAGCAGCAGGAACCTGCTGATTTCTGCCTGCTCCTGGAACTGAACTGAACCAGTCACATAGCTCCCTGCACCCAAATCCCATGGGGGAGAGCTGGACCTTCAGAAGTGAGGACATTTCTGAGAACTCAGAGGAGACTACTACATTCTGTGCATATACCTGACCCAGGAGAAAATCAGTGCCATCTGTGCCCTCTGGGCACAGGGACCTAGGAGCAGGACCCTTTGGGTTTGTGCCTGTGCCGAGAGCTGAAAGCGAGTCTCCTGGAGCATCTACACACCTGAGAGCAGAGTTCTCTGATCCCAGATCCAGCTGAAAGAAAACAGATCTACAGGAGTTCTGACATATAGGCCTACAGGAGGATCAGGTCACTGTCAACAACAGCAAGACAAGCTAACACCAGAGACAACCTGATGGCAAGAGGCAAGCGCAGGAACCTAAGCAGCAGAAACCAAGACACTTGGCATCATCAGAGCCCAGTTCTCCCACCAAAGCAAATACTGGATATGCAAACACACTCGAAAAGCAAGATTTAGGTTTAAAATCACATTTTATGGTGATGATGGAGGACTTTAAGAAGGACATAAATAACTCCCTTAAAGAAATACAGGACAACACAAGTAAACAAGTAGAAGCCCTTAAAGAGGAAACACAAAAATCCCTTTAAAAATGAGAGGAAAACACAATCAAACAGGTGAAGGAATTGAACAAAACTGTCCAGGATTTAAAAATGGCAACAGAAAGAATAAAGAAATCACAAAGGGAGACAACTCTGGAGATAGAAAACCTAGGAAAGAAATCAGGAGTCATAGATACAAGCATCACCAACAGACTATAAGAAATAGAAGAGAGAATCTCAGGGGCAGAAGATACCATAGAAAATATCTACACAACTGTCAAAGATAATGTAAAAGGCAAAAAGCTCCTAGTCCAAAACATCCATGAAATACAGGCAATGAGAAGATCAAACCTAAGGATAATAGGTATAGAAGAGAGTGAAGACTTCCAACTTAAAGGGCCAGTAAAAATCTTCAACAAAATTATAGAAGAAAACTTCCTTAACCTAAAGGAAAAGATGCCCATTAACATACAAGAAGCATACAGAACTCCAAATAGATTGAACCATAAAAGAAATCCCTCCCATCACAAAATAGTCAAAACACCAAATGCACAAAACAAAGAAAGAATATTAAAAGCAGTAAGAGAAAAAGAGTCAAGTGACATATAAAGACAGACCTATAAGTATTACATCAGACTTCTCAACAGAGACTGTGAAAGCCAGAAGATCCTGGGCAGATGTTATACAGACCCTAAGAGAACACAAATGCCAGCCCAGATTACTATATCCAGCAAAACTCTCGATTATCATAGATGGAGAAACAAAGATATTCCATGTCAAAACCAAATTTACACAATATCTTTCCACAAATCCAGCCCTACAAAGGATAATAGATGAAAAACTCCAACACAAGGAGGGAAACTACACCCTAGAAAAAGCAAGAAAGTAATCTCCTTGCAATGAAACCAAAAGAAGAGAGACAAACAAACATAATTCCAACTCAAACAACAAAAATAACAGCAAGCAACAATCATTATTTCTTAATATCTCTTAACATCAATGGAATTGATTTCCCAATAAAAAGACATAGACTAACAGACTGGATACGTAAAGAGGACCCAGCATTTTGCTGCATACAGGAAACACACCTCAGTGACAAAGACAGACACTATCTCAGAATAAAAGGCTGGAAAACAAGTTTCCAAGCAAATGGTCCGAAGAAACAAGTTGGAGTCTAATATTGAATAAAATTGACTTTCAACCAAAAGTCATCAAAAAAGATAAGGAAGGATACTTCATATACATCAAAGGAAAAACCCACCAAAATGAACTCCCAATCTGGAATATCAGCCCCAAATGCAAGGGCACCTACATTCGTAAAAGAAACCTTACTAAAGCTCAAATCACACATTGCACCTCATACAATTATAGTAGGAGATTTCAACATCCCACTCTCATCAATGGACAGATCATGGAAACAGAAATTAAATAGGGGCATAGGGAAATTAACAGAAGTCATGTACCAAATGGATTTAACAAATATTTATAGAACATTTCATCCTAAAACAAAAGGATATACCTTCTTCTCAGCACCTCATGGTACCTTCACCAAAACTGACCATATAACTGGGCACGAAACAGGCCTCAACAGATACAGGAAGATAGAAATAATCTCATGCATCCTACCTGACCACCATGGACTAAGGCTGGTCTTCAATAACAACAAAAACAACAGAAAGCCCATATAGACATGGGAGTTAAACAACACTCCACTCAATGATAACCTGGTCAAGAAAGAAATAAAGAAAGAAATTAAAGACATTTTAGAATTTAATGAAAACGAAGGCACAACATACCCAAACTTATGGGACACAATGAAAGCTGTGCTAAGAGGAAAACTCATAGCTCTGAGTGCCTGCAAAAAGAAACAGGAGAGAGCATACATCAGCAGCTTGACAGCACACCTAAAAGCTCTAGAACAAAAAGAAGCAAATACACCCAAGAGGAGTAGAAAGCAGGAAATAATCAAACTCAGGGCTGAAATCAACCAAATAGAAACCAAAAGGACCATAAAAAGAATCAACAAAACCAGGAGGTGGTTCTTTGAGAAAATCAACAAGATAGATAAACTCTTAGCCAGACTAACCAGAGGATACAGAGAATGTATTCAAATTAACAAAATCAGAAATGAAAAGGGAGGCATAACAACAGAATCTGAGGAAATTAAAAAAATCATCAGATCCTACTACAAAAGCCTATATTCAACAAAACTGGAAAATCTGCAGGAAATGGACAATTTTCTAGACTGATACCAGGTACCAAAGTTAAATCAGGAACAAATAAACCATCTAAACAACTCCATAACTCCTAAAGAAATAGAAGCAGTTATTAAAAAGTCTTCCAGCCAAAAAGAGCCCAGGACCAGAAGGGTTTAGTGCAGAATTCTATCAGACCTTCATAGAAGACCTCATACCAAATACTGTCCAAACTATTCTACAAAATAGCAACAGGCAGAGCACTACCAAATTCCTTCTATGAAGCCACAATTACTCTTATACCTAAACCACACAAAGACCCAACAAAGAAAGAGAACTTCAGACCACTTTCCCTTATGAATATTGACACAAAAATACTCAATAAAATTCTCATAAACTGGATCCAAGAATACATCAAAACAATCATCCATCATGAGTAGGCTTCATCCCAGGGAAGCAGGGATGGTTCAATATACGGAAATGCATCAACGTAATCCACTATATAAACAGACTCAAAGATAAGAACCACATGATCATTTTATTAGATGCTGGGAAGGTATTTGAAAAAATTCAACACCCCTTCATGATAAAAGTCCTGGAAAGATCAGGAATTCAAGGTCCATACCTAAACATAGTAAAAGCCATATACAGCAAACCAGTAGCTAACATCAAACTAAATGCAGAGAATCTTTGAAGCGATCCCACTAAAATCAGGGACCACACAAGGCTGAAGGGAAAGGCACACCCTTATAGAAAAGAAGGGGAGGAGGATGGAAGCAGGGGCTTATGTCTGGGAAACCGGGAAAGGGAATAACATTTGAAATGTAAATTAAAAAATCCAAAAACGAGAGAGAAAGAGAGAGAGAGAGAGAGAGAGAGAGAGAGAGAGAGAGAGAGAGTGTGTGTTAAGTAGTAAACCTGATGAAAGGTGTCATAGAAGTGTTAAACAATATACACTTTAGGCAAGAGTGGTCACACCCTTGTCACACCAGCACCAAGAGTCTGAGGCCATAGGATTCATGACAGAGAGAAGAATGACATACACAGTAAGAACCTGTCTCTAAACCAAGTAGTTAGCATTAAAATGTAGCGAAGGATTCCAACAAAGTGGACTTACAGCGGGCTCCATGTTAAGTTCTTTTCTCTCTCTGTCTCCTTGATCAAAGAATTCGGCTGCCACGAGTTCTGCTATCTGAAACACACAGCAGACTGAGTGTTAGGGGTAAAGCATCCTCTTGGAAACAGAGACTTTGAAAGAAGATAATGAAATGTAGCAAACCTGTTATTTCTACCACATTAGTAACATTTGTATGAAACAGTAATGAGAAACAGAAACAATGTTGCGTTTGCTTTAACCACATAATCACTATAACATGATCCTCTGTAACAAGAGACACGTTTCAGTTTTGTCAGTAAATGGCAAGACTACCCACCTACATGAATAACCAGCAACCTACTTACAGAGCCACCATTTCTTTAATTAAAAAAAGCACTAAATTCCTTAAGAATTTCATACAATGTGTTTTGATCGTATCCACCCTCCACTCCTTCCCTAACTCTTCCCAGATCTACTCCCTCCTCCTCGCTTCCTGTCTTCTTTTGAAAAAAAATTGTTTTTAATTTTTGAGATTATGAATATAATTAGAGCATGTCCCTCTCCTGTTTCCTCCTTCTAAGCATTTCTGTATACCCATTCCTTGCTTGTTTTCACATTCTTGGCTTCTTTTTTTCATTAATTGTTATAACGTGTGGGGTGTGTGTGTGTGTGTGTGCAAGCAAACACACACAGAGAGACATATTTCTAACTACACACATACAAGCTGCTCAGTCAGAGTACTGTTACTTGCATGTATGTTTTCAGGGCTGAGCATTTGGTATTGGGCAATCAACTGGCGTGCTGGGGAAGATGGTCTCTCTTGCCCCCACTGTTCTTTAGTTATCTGTAGTCTTTGCGAAGGGTTGAGGCCTTGTGAGCTTTGCCTCAACCATGTCGTCATGTCTATTGGCATCATACTTGTTCAGCTAACATTTGGGCAGTCAGGTTGATGAGACTTTATGGATGTAGCTTCTGGCAATCCTGGGAAACAAATGTCACAGCAAACTCCATGTCTTAAGCACTTGTTTATAAAAGGTGTGTGAAAAACACCACCAAATACTGTATTGAAACTGGTAGATAGGTCTTTAAGTTTCTTGTATTTTTTCTTTTGACCTTTTCTTGCAATTTCTGTTGCTGATGAATCTTCTGGTTTGGTTTCTCAGAGTCTGGTTTCTGTAGACCACGTTCTTATGATGCCACTTTCAGCTTTCTCAAGGCTCAGCTAGATTGACATTTCATTTTCTTCTCAGTCCATTTCCTTACGCATGACGCTGCAGACTTCTAGTAGTGGCTAATTACATGGCGTCTGCCCCTCTTTTTGTGATACTGGAGTCCTTTTATTTAGGTGTTTTTCACAAGGGTGACAGTCAAAGCCAACACTTCTTAGGTTTATTTTATTTAATTAATTTAATTTTATTATTACCAGAGAAAGTTTCCCAGATCAATTATTTGGTTGTGCTCAGTGTAATTCATATTTAAGAAAACAGGTTTCTTCCAAGTATATCCATTAAAAACAGACTTGGTTCTCAAGCATTTAGCAAAGGGGAAACAATAGAATGTAGGCAAGGACCAGCCTAGGCTTGGAGAGGGGCTCTGAGAGAAGGGGTGTTTGAGAGCTGCAAAAACAAATGACTCAAAGTCAAATCCTGGGTCCAAGCTGCTAGCCTATGTTCTGATCAAGACAGCTTTCCAGACTGATGTTTGTGTTCTTGCTCTGGCTTTCTCTTGCTATTCTAAACTCTCTGGATAGCTCATCTCTTGCAAATCAAAAGCCCAGTTTTTATTTAACATATCAATTCAGTCTTTACCCCAATTGCCTTTTGATTATCCCATGAATCTGCATCCCATGACCCCAGCCCCTTAATTCTTAGGAAGAGACAGCAAGCGCAAGCAGACAATAAGATAGTTGGATGAGGCGGTGTCCTGGAATTATCATTCTGACAACACTTGGATCTAAATTCTCTCTGTTCCAGTTGACCTTGAACTCAGGAATCTGCCTGCATTTATGTCTGCCTGTCTATAGCTTTCTGATAAACTGATTCATAGCTGCATTTGTTCCTTTGGATCTTTGAAGCTCCTTATACAATTAATCCTTATATATTACATAGTTGAAAAATCACATATTTTTGAACTCATGTTTTTAGAGTTCTTTTCCACAGCCATCAGGGCCATCCCAAAGATCTCAGCATTTACCATTTTGCTAAAGACATAGCCACACCCTCAATTCCTGGACTCGTGCTGTCTCTGATTATCATTGGAATCATTAATGTTGGCAGAGAGGGCATTCCTCAAAGGAGGAATGTGAAAAAATGTAGTATATATTTAAAAATTATTATTATTACTATTATATGCACAAGCCTTAGGCCCACTGCAACCACAATACTTGTGAAGCCCCATGCCCTGCTGGCTCTGACCTAGGGGCAGGAAGCCACATCATACTGCCCCTTACATAGCTTTATTATTTGAATTCTTGTATTAAATTTATTTATATATTTCAGTCCTTCTGGGTGCTTACCTTCTTTCATTTTGACCACTACAAACTTCTCTGTTCTCTGGACACAACTCCACTGCTTTCTGGTAATCTCCTTATTTTCAGTGTAACAAGGCTGCCTGTACTCACCTACTTGCTCCCTAGTTCAACCACTCATGTCTCGGTGGAACCATGGCTGCTCCAGACTGAATCAGAGGCTACAGTCTAGCAGAAGCTCCGTACCAGTCGCTGGTCATTGTGCAGGAACTCGTTCAGGGGACAGAACTAGAATGCAGCATAATTTCTCAGGATATTTTCAATTCAAACTCAGGACAATAGGATTCTGTCTAACGAAACGCCACCTGCCTTAGATTCTCACCTCTCAGTTCATTTTTAAAATCCTAGCTCTCAACACTGATCAAGCTTCAAGTCTGCCTTTATCCCATATCACTTACAAAATTAATTATCAATATAAAACTACCGATAATAACGATTACTTTTGAAGATTTTTTTACATTTGTTATTTTACATGTATGAGAATTTTTTACATGTTTATCTGTGTCCCATGTCCATGTGTAGTATCTTTAGAAGCCAAAAGAAGGTTTCAGATCCCCTAAGACTGGAGTTACATTCGGTTGTGAATCACCATGTGGGTTACAGGTCCTCTGTAAGAGCAACAGAGTTATTAACCACTGAGCCAACTGCCCAAATAAATAGTAATGGTTATTAAAAAATTATTTTAGCTTCTATATCCTCCCAGACTCATGTCATTACCTGGACTTTCTCATTGTCTAATATTTACGCTTTCTTGCTCTGCTTTCTAAATTACACTCTTCCTACATGTGCTTTTGTTCACATCAATGGACATATATATCTATATCATCTGTATCCAGATCTGTGTCTATACATTATAGGTTTTTCTTTCCGAGACTGTGTGACCTTGTTCAGTATTATATATCCTAAGCTCACCCATTTTTATGAAATTGTTGTGGTTTTTCTTGGGAGCTGAAAGTATTTGTTTAAGTTTGTACCATATTTCCTGGTCTGTCATCTGTTGATAGACTACAAGGTTGATTCCTGACCTTTCTTAGAGTGAATCAAGCAGCAGTAAACATGAGCATGTAAACAGTACTGTGTAGGGCATGCAGTTCCATGAACACATGCCCAGGAGGTATATATAGATGGACCGTACGGTAGGTCCATCTTTAAGTTTTGGAGGAACCTCTAAACTAACTTCCATATCGGCTAGGTTGACTTACACTCTTGTCAGCAGTGAATAATGGCCCCCCATCCCCCTTATTGTCTCCAACATTTGCTATTAAATTTGTTGAGAGAGCCATTCTGACTGAGGTAAGATGGCATCTCAAAGATAGTTTACATCTCCTTGAAGGCTAGGATTCTTGAACCCTTTTTAAAATAGTTATTGGCCACCTCTGTTTCTGCTTTTGAAAACTGTCTATTTCTTCATTAGCCCACTTGTGCATTTGCAGTTTTATTGCATATTCATAGCTGGTGCAGACCTGCTCCGATCCTGTCAGTCTGCTCTGCTGATGGCTTCTTTTGCTGTGTGGGGATCTTTTCATTGCAGACAGGCCCAGGTAGTGGCTGCTGGTGCTTGGGACTAGTTTCTGTGCTGTAGAAATTCTGCCAACAGTCTTAGGGAGTATTCCCTGTGTTTTCAATAGTCTCACTATTTTGGGTTTTAAATTAAAGTCTTTGATCTACTTTGAGTTGACTTTTGAAAGATATGAATCCTCCCTTATTCTCCTAAAGGTAGACAGCAGGTTTTGTCAGGACCATCTGTCAAATAGGCTATCCTCCCTCCCTGCAAATGTATGCTTTTCACTCCTTTGTAAAAACTCAAATGGGTCTAACTTTATTAGAGTTTTATTTCTGGGTCCTCTCATTGATCCCTTGAAATATGTCTATTTAATTATAAAAAATTATGTGTATGAGTTTTGCCTGTGTGTACACATGTGCACTGCATGCAGACCTAGTGCCTGCAGAGGTAAGAAATGTTAATCAGGTCCCCTGGGATTGGAGGTGCAGACCATTGTAAGCGGCCATGTGAGGTGCTGGTAACTGATCCTGGGTCCCCTGGAAGAGCCTCAAGGGCTGATGTCTCTTCATCCCTATCTTATCTGCTTTATGTCAGTACCAGGCCTTCTTGATCACCATGGCTCTGCAGTATAATTTGAGGTTAGCCGTTATGATACTTTTGTAAGGATTATTCTTTAAAATTGCTTTGGCTACTGTTTTTCCAGTTTTACCAAATCTGTCATTAATTTTTCTTTCCCCTTTTCCTCTGGTGGTAGATTAATGCATAACAATATAATTGACAGTCAAAGTATAAAATCTAACGTGACGCTCACGTTTTCAGAATGGCTATTCTAACTGTAGAGAAGGTGATTGAGATGTAGGTTTCCATAGAGAAACAGAACTCTCCTCCGTGACTTAACTATTCACCTGCTAAATCTCCCCAAAGCATCACTGTTGCCACTGACACCTGAAGTGCCATCAGGTCTGTGGATCACATGATCCAAGTGGTAAAGCAGCCTGCACAGCAGCCTGGACCTGCTGAAGAGCCTTCTCCTGCTCCAGGCCCCGGACACAGCTCGCAGCCTTCCTTGTCACTTCGTATATGGGCCAAAGTCATACACCTAAGTGAGGAATGTGCTGTCCCCAGAATCCAAATAGGGCCACTAAATGTTGTGCTTGGTTCTTAATGGTGGGAGGGATAAGACACAACAACTTATCCTTCACCTTAGAAGGAATATCTCTCCGTGCCTCACACTACTGGACTCCTAGAAATTTCACTGAGGTAGCAGGGCCTTGGGTTTTGATTGGATCCCTCTAATGTGCACATGTGCTACCAACAAGTCTAAAGTGATTGCTACCTCCAGCTCTTGCCCAGTCAGCATAATGTCCTCAGTAGAGTGCACTACTGGTGATATTTTCTGGAAGACACAGATGATCAAGGTCTTGATACTTTTTTTTTAATTTCATGAGCATTGGTATATGTCTGCCTGAGGGTGTTGAAACTGGAGTTACAGATGGTTGTGAGCTACCATTGTGGGTGGCAGAATTTAACCCAGGTCCTCTGGAAGAGCAGTCAGTGCTCTTAACCACTGAGCCATCTCTCCAGCCCCTGACACCTTTAATATAACAACAACAGCAACAGCAACAACAACAACAACAACAACAACAACAATAACAACAACAACAACCCAAAACTGTGTGAGCTTCCTTATTGAACCCTGACCTCTCCACTCAGTGGGTCTACATCAGTAAACTCAGTATGATTTACTTTATGTTTCTTCCATCATCATCATCCCATACCCAAAATCCACACCCACAACGTATTCTCCAGTCTTCCGTTAAGTGAATTAGCAAACTCTTTAAGCTCTTCTGTGGTATAGCATACCTCCTCATGGACTACACTTTCTATCTCCCCTATAGCAGCCTATAGGCTTTATAGGTTTAGAAGCAACTATTGGTAGGCCCTGAAAGACATCACTATTGTCTTGCCTGGCATCTCCTACAGAAAGTCACACAGGTTCAATAGGCAAAGAAGAATTAATTCCCCCAGGCAACGGCAGAAAGGGCGATCTTTTTGCCGGAGGTCAGGGTAAAGATGCATCCTCTGCTAGGGGTGGCAAGATTGCTTCCTCTGCGGGGGGGGGACAAACCCTTCGGAATTTGAGAGCTCAAAGTCCTCAGCCTCAGTAGGGTCTTCCTATACATTGCGATTCCAAGGACCCAGGTCCTTACCCATTAGTGCCTTCCTTAACTGATGACACCTTGTGAGGTTGGGACTTGAGTTTTCATTTTAATCCAGCCATTCTTATGAGGGATTCCGTTTGATTTTCCAAAACTTGAGCTCTATGGCTGCTGGAGAGAAGGCTCTCTTCCAGGGCACACTTAGAAGCCTTTGCATTGTATTATACACCTCTGACATTGCATCACAGAGCTCGTTGTTTTTCCATTGTTGCTGTATACTGAGACGCTAGAAGTTGGTTAATTTTATCAGGAAGCTCACTTTTTTCTTTTGTTAATAAATCCAGAGGTGCCAGAAGCAACCAGATGGCACTGCTATTTTCCTCCAAATTGTCAAAAGTTTTATGCATGGAGTCAGTAAATTCCTTGCTCTTCCCCAATAGGCTGATCAGTATAAGGAAATATATTTATCTCAGCACATTCCTCAAATAGTTCACTGTGGATTTTTTACTGCTCTCCAACCCTCTAGGAGGCTCCAGTAACTATAGGTGCCAGCAAGTTGGAAAGTCTGCTCCAGAAAATTTTAAAAATTCATCCTTATACTTTATTTTCTGCACAGCCGTTCCTGGTATCACAGTCTGTGCTAGTCAGGTTTTCTTGAAGGAATGGAGCTGATGGAAATTATAAACTATTATATATATGCTATATTTAGATGGCATTTATTAGTGTGGTTTACAGACAGGTCTGTGGTATAAAGAGTCCAACAGTGGCTGCTTCCCAAGAATCCAGTATTTGTTCAGTCTACAAGGCTGGGCGTCTCAGCTGATCTTGGGTCTCTGTTGGAACACTGAAGATAGTTGCAAGCCAACGAAAGGAAGTCTCAGCAGTAGGGGAGATGGACTTGCCAGCCAGCATAAAGGGCATGCAGGCAGAAGAGAAAAGGCCTCCTTTTCCATATCCTTGTCTCTGCTCTGCCACCAGAAGGTATGGCCCAGATTTACAGTCTGCATTCTGAACATCAAATGATTCAAACTTAGGGAAAATCTTCCAACCTCACATGATCAGATTAAGAGAATCCTTTAAAGGCATGCCCAGCTCCTTAGGATTTAGTTGACTCCAGATGCAGTCAAGTTGACAACCAAGATTAGCCATCACATAGAGTTTTTGAGTCTGGCGAATTTCTCTGTGACATGTTTTTATTTTAAGATGTTTTTTAATGAAGTTTTAATTATAAGAAGTCTTTTATCATGATGTTGTTTTGAAAGTAGATCCGTCTATAGATATGGGCAATTTCTGTTTCAAGGACTTGGGAAAGAGTGCTTGCCTAACATGTGCAAGGCCTGGATTTCATGTCCAGTACCAAAAGTTAGACAAATTAATTAATGAAATTACTGTTTTTTATTTTAAAGATTATTTAGTTATTTATATTTTTTATTTATATGTGTATCATGTGCAGTGGGTGTAACTTCTGGAACTAGAGTTAGAGACAGTTGGCGGATGTAGGTTCTAGGACATGAAGCCCAGCCTCTGAAAATGTTCTTACCAGCCAAGCTATTTCTCTTGACTAGAAATTACAGTATTAATGTCAGAAAAAATAAATTAGTCTTTCTCACAGTATTGAAGTTGTTTCCATCTAAATTAAGTATATTTATTTTTACTTCCATTGTCAATTTATTTTAAGATTTCCATTTATTTATGTATCCATCTATGTATCTATGTATGTATGTATGCATGTAAGTATGTATGTTTGTATGTATGTATGTATTATCTATGTATCTATGTATCTGTGTGTGTGTGTGTGTGTGTGTGTGTGCATTCATGTACCAAGATGTGTGTCTTGAGGTCAGAATATAACTTTCAAGAAGTAAAAAAAAACAAAACAAAACAGATTTAAGGAATTTATATCTACTAAAACAGTTCTGTAGAGGGTATTAGAAGGAATATTTAAGTCTGAAGATAAAATCAAACATTCTCAAATGGATACAAGGAATAAATATTCAGGAACAATTAACCAAGAAGCATAAAAAAGCTACACCATAACAAAATAATAGGAATTATCAAATGCTGTTCACTAATAATTTGAATTAATAGTCTTGGTTCCTCAATAAAAAGGCACAACACAAAGTAACAGATTGGATTAGAGAAAAGTAATCCATCTTTGCATTGTCTTTGAGAAACACTCCTCAATATCAAGGCTATCACCATGGGTGGGGGAACAGTCCAAACAAATAAAACTAAGAAACAAGCACGCACAGACTTCAAATCAAGGCTAGTTAGAAAACTAAGGAGATTTCATATTGATATTTTAAAAAACATTTACCAAGAGGACATTACAATTCTAAACATTTACATGCCAAACACATGGAAACCTCACTTCATAAAAGAATCATTATTAGATTTAACATCATAGATTGACCCAGCACAGTGACAGTGGGTGATTTTAATATTCTCACCAACAGACAGGTCACTTAGTTAGAAATTAAAGAGACACTTTAGAGTTTAATGACATTGTGGTGGTTTTAATATGCTTGGCCCAGGGAGTAGCACTATTTGGAGATGTGGCCTTGTTGGAGTAGGTGTGGCCTTGGAGGAAGTGTATAACTGTGGGTGTGGGCTTTAAAACCCTCATCCTAGCTGCCTGGAAGCCAGTCTTCTCCTAGTGGCCTTCAGGTGAAGATGTAGAACTCTCAGCTCCTCTTGCACCATGCCTGCCTCATCACTGCTATGCTCCTTCCTTGATGATAATGGACTGAACCTCTGAACATGTAAGCCAGCCCCAATTAAATATTGTATTTATGAGAGTTGCCTAGGTCATGGTGTCTGTTCACAGCAGTAAAAACCTAACTAAGACAGACATCATATATCAAGTCAGACATTTACAGAACATTTGTCTTAAACACCAAAGTGTACACTTTCTTCACAGCACCCCATGGAACTTTCTTCAAAGCTGACCACACATTAGGTCACTCAGCAAGTCTTTAAAAATATAGGAAAAGTTAAATGGCATCCTTCATCTTGCTTGATCATAAAATAATGAAGTTAGACAACAAAAGAAATGGCAAATAGTATACAAACTCATAGAAACTAAAAACACACCACTGAATGACCATTAGGTCAAGAAGAAATCAAAGGAAATTGAAAACTCCCTACAATAGAATGTAAATGAAAATGCAATATACCAAAGTCCATGGGAAACCACGAGTGCAGAACCAAGTAAGTTTATAGCATTAAATGCCTACATAGAAAAAACAAAACAAACAACAAAAAAGGAGAAATTTCATATCAACAATTAATTGTATACCTGAAAGCTTTAGAAAAAAATAACAAATGGTACCAAACAGTGGAAGGAATGATCAAACCCAAGGATGAAATTAATAAAATAAAAATATCAAAATAGAATACAAAGATAGAGTGAAATGAAATGAAGAGTTGGTTCTAAAAGCAAACACACAAACAAACAAAAACTTAACACATGATAAACCTTTAGCCAAATTCACCCTAAGCCAGAGAGGATCAAATGCATGAAATTAGAGAATAAGGGCCTAGGCTACAGCTGAGTGGTTAAGAGCACCGGCTGCTCTTGCAGAGAACTCATTTAGTTCCTAGTGTCCACATGATGGCCCATAGCCACCTACAACGCCAGTTCCCAAAGATCTGAGACCCTCTTCTGACTCCATGAGCACCAGGGATGCTCATAGTATACACATACCATTACTCAGACGCATAAAATAACTCTAATTTTAAAGTAGAAAAAGAAAAAGTAAAAACGAAAAGGGAGACAACAAACACTGAGAAAATTCAGAGAGTCCTAATCCTATACTTAAAAAATCTGTTTTCTACCCAACCGTAAAACCGAAAAGAAGTATATAAACTTCCAGACATATATGACCTTGTTAAGAGCACTTATTTGAGAAGTAAATAGCTTAAATAGGCTTATAATTTCCAATGAGATGAAAGTAGTAATTAAAAAAAATATCTCCCAAGTGAAAAAAGACCAGAGCCATATGGATTTAGAGAAGAATTCTACCAAAGAATTCTACTCAAAGAAGAACTAACAGCAACATCTCTCAATTATCCTGTAAAATAGGAACTGAAGGATTATTTCCATTTTTTGAATAAAACTAGTATTACCTTGATACCAACACCAAACAAACACTCGACCATAGCAGCAAATCATATACGGCGAACACAGATGTAGTAATTCTCAGTAAAACACTTGCAAACCCAATACAAAAACACTCAAAAGCCTTATCCACCATGAACAAGCTAGCTTCATCCAAATGACGCAGGGATGGTTTGGCATACATAAATCAATAAGTGTGATCCACCATGTAAGCAGACTCAAGCATAGAAGTCACACGAACATCTTATTTGCACAAAAGGCCTTCAACAAAGTGTAAAATACCTTCATGAAAATGTCCTAGAGATACGAGGAACAGGAAAACAATGCACTAAAGCCAACGGGCAGCAAGCGCAGAGCCACCGTCACCCTAAATGGAGAGAAACTCAAAGCATTTCCGCTACAATTACGAATAAGACAAGGATATCTGCTCTCTCCACTTTCATCAAATAAAGTGCCTGAGGTCTTAGTTAGAGCAATACGAGAGGAGGAGGGAAAGGGAATATTAGTAAGAAAGGAAGACACTAAAGAATTTTCATTTTCACATGATGTAGCTCCATACATAGAAAACCCTAATGGCTCTACAGGAAACTCCTGTAATTGATAAATACATTCAGCAAAGCAGCAAGATAAAAAAATTAACACACAAAATCAGTAGTTTTCCTTTATACAAACGGCAAACATACAAAGAAACAAGCAAAATACTTATACAATAAAAATCTTAAGACATTGAATAAAGAAATGGAAGGCGATACCAGGAGAAAGAGATCATGAATCGGTAGGATTAATATTGGGGAAATGGCCACCTACCAAAAGAAGTCAATAGATCCAACCCAATTGCCGTCAAAATCCCAACACTGTTCCTCACAGAAATTAAAAAAGTAAACTTCATATGGAAACAAAAACAAAACAAAAAACTCAGCATAGTTAAAATAATCTTAAGCAATCCAAGAGCTGCGGAAGTATCCCCATTCCTGATTTAAGTTATGATTTGATGGGGTGTGGGTCAGGATCCATCCCAGGCTGGCCGCTGAACTCGGCAGTGTTTCTCACCTACTCCTGCTTTTAGAGGTGTGGAAGATTACGAATGCTGAGTGCTCAACGCTGCTACTTGGGATGAACAACACCAGTGGCTGAAGTGGCAGAGGTGGTAGCAATGAACATGTATGTACCTTGTATGAAGCAGTGCCACTTAATCACTAAAACACGTGATGAGGTAAAGGCCTCCATCTAACACAGAAAGGAATGAAAGTCTATTTGCTTCCAAAGCTACCTTTAGGCGAAGAGATTTATTTCTGATTTTGACTTTTTAGTTCTGCTTTGATCACCGCCAAGCAACATACCCGTTGTTGAATAGGCCAGGGCTTAGTAATGGCGGAGAGATCACAGGCAGTCATCAGCATTGCCCTGTTAAGGGAGAAAGAGAAACCCCCAAATCTTGTGAATATTTATCCTCAATAAGTTGTTACCGATAAAAAAAAAGTTACATTAAAACCTGCTTAACAAGAGAACACCCAAAATTCGAAGACTGAAGAACGAACAGTATTTATGTGGGAAACTGGCTGTTGGGACTGTGGTACCACCTCCCTGTTTTGCTTGCCCTGGGAGTTGCTAAAGTTTGTCCTTGGGATAAAAGCGAACCTGCTATCATTGGTTTTTCCACATTGATAGTAAGATGAAATCATACAGATTAATCAGAAAGATAACATTGCTCATATTAATGAGGACAGTCCTGGTTTATAGTGGGTCACCTGAATTCACTCAGCATCTGCAGGGCTTTCTATGTGATAACTTTTGCATGGTAGAGCAGTATATGCTAGAGAGTCCTTTTCTGTTATGCTGTTAGCCTTTCTCTGATTATGCCTGTGGGAACTACCCAGTCCCCAGGCTCAAACAATGTGCCTTGGAATAAAACAACACAGCTATAAAAACTACCTTTTGGGGCGCGGGGAGGGTCTCATATATTTTGAGGCTATTCTATGTAGCCAAGATGAACTTCAGCTTCTGATCCATCACCAAAGTTCTGGGATTACAGCTGTGCTCACTGTATCTGTTTTATGCACTGCTAGGAATTGAACCCAAGCTTTGTGACCACTACAAAAGCCTTCTAGCAGCTGAGGGACACCCCTAAGCCCAGTGTCTGACTTCAGCACAGTCTTTCTCTGAGTCCTATTCAAATGTCTAACAGTCCCTTTACATCGTTTGAAGAAATAGGCAAAAATGCTATTCATGCAAAGCAGACAATTGAGGTAAAGTATCATCGGTTCCTCTGGAGATTCTCCACCTAAGCACGGTTCTCTACCCACTCAAGGCTAATGTTGTCGTTGTCATGTTCTCTCCAATACTAACTCTCCCAGAGGAATGAGCACATTGGAGGTATTTTAATCACAGTTGGAACCCACTGTCCCAACGGATTTCAACCATGCTTGCCAGTATAACTAGGCCTGCCAAAGGTGATGGACCATTGGACCTTGATTACAAACTTCTCTGTGAAAGAGAAAACTGGCTCAAACTTGGAGCTTTGTGGCATTTCTCTCTTTGTTATTACAGAGTGCAGGCTAGTCACAGGAGCAGGCCCGCGCCTGTCTAAGGTGCTATTCTGAAAGAGAAGTTGCTGTTAAGGAAAGCATGATTGTATAGACGAGTCAGCCAGGTGTTTATATGTCGTTTCTTTTTAATTTACGTATTTGTTTTGTGACTAAGCAATTCGTTTTTTAAAAATGTCGACATCGTCATTGTCTCAACACTATCTGTAATTCTGCAGGACCGTTAGTTATTGACTGTCGTTTTGTTTTATTGTTTAAGGCAGGGCCTCAACATTTATATCTCTGGGTGGCACTGAACTTGTAATAATCATTTTCCTTCATCTTTCCGAGTGCAGGGACTATGGTGCCTTCCTGGTTCTGTTTTGCTGATACAAGTTATTGCCACGGCAAAGACAGAGGCGAGTAGCAGGAGAGCGCTCATCCACAGCTAGAAGACGGAAGGAACTGCTGTACTGAGCTAGAAACACAAGTCCTCTTGACGGCTCCACTGGAAAGCACTGCTGTGCTGTGGCCCACGAGAAGTGACCTTTACAGCCATCGTCTTGTTCTCACAACCTATAGGATGTTAATTTTTCCGTTTCCGTTCCAAAGGATGGGAGAAATGAAGCCAAACACTAATCCTTGAGCCACGAATGCTCCACTTCCCCACTGTACCCATCAGTCACCCTTCAACAAGGCAACTGTCCGTCTCCTTCCTCTCCAGTGACCGCATTCAGCTCTTCATACTCCACTTGGGAGCAGTCAGCAACCTCGAAAGTCATTACACATAACAAACGATCCTCATTAATGACTGCTCAGAGGAAACTAACCAGGCAGCAAAGCTAGTGTGGACAGTAAAGCCAACTTACAGAAACAACTCCTTTTGAAGAGGATCTTCAAAACTGAATTCATTTTTTCTTATAAGTTCAAAAAATTCTCCTCGTCTCCTTAAAAAAAGAATTAGAAAAAACACAGTGATTACAGTGAGACCGTGAGTTCCCCAGCTCTTCTTCCCGTGATCTACAAGACTCGTGGGATTCCTACCAGAGGAAAACCTCTACTGTCCACATCGCAGAACCCGACAGCAAAGCTTCATCCACACTCAGTATCCCGCCTTCAATGTCCTATTGCTTATAACTAATGGCAATTTCGAATCAGGAAAATTTTTTATTTAATTTTTAAAATTATTTAATTAACTTTAAATTATTCAATTAAATATTTCTTAAAATTATTTAATTAACTTTAAATTATTATTATTTTTTTTGGTTCTTTTTTTTCGGAGCTGGGGACCGAACCCAGGGCCTTGCGCTTCCTAGGCAAGCGCTCTACCACTGAGCTAAATACCCAACCCCAACTTTAAATTATTTAATTAACTTTAAATTATTTAAATAATTTTTAAATTATTTAATTAAATAAATTAAAAATTATTTAATTATATAATTTATTTTATTAAAAAAACCAAAATATTGTGTGTTAGCGTTCTGTCTAAGCTCTACCCCCACAGTTACCAGGCAGCAGCCAGGTATGCCTGGCACTGTAAAAGATGCTGCTTGCCCCCTGCTCACTCTCTTGCTCCATCTTGTTCTCTCTTGCTCTTCCCCTCTTCCCCTTTGTCCCCTCTCTCTCCATTCCCATCCCCCTTCTCTCCACATGCTCATGGCAGGCACCTCTACACATCTACAGCTCTACACCTCTCCTCTCCCTCCCTCCCTCCCTCCCATCCCCCCTACTACCCTCTTAACTCCCCTCCCCAGGCCCTGAATGAACTCTATTCTATACTCTACTGTAGTGTGGCTGGTCTCTCAGGGTAAGGGATGTCTCAGCATGGGCACAGGGGCACCCCCTTTCCACAGACCTCCATAGAACATATCCCCCCTTTTATATTTTATAAACACAGCAGTGTGAGTTAGAATGTATTGTCATGAATGATTTAAGATCTCCTAAGCACAAAGGGGTAAGCGCGTCTAAGATCTCTAATTCAGTCACATCTTGCTGCAGATTAAAAGAAGGGCAGTGACGATGAGACATGCTTTAGAAGGGAGGAACAAGTTTTAGATAGTATTTCCTGTCACTCCACAGACATAAGAGTCCCCAGTGTCTCTGGGAAAGACCTCCTTTGTACCCAGCATCAAGTATCAAGACCAAACAAAAGATAAACGGCCATGATAAAATGGACCGTGTATGATTAACTATTGAAGTTCCACACAGAGAGGAGAAACTCATGCGGCATAAAAACGGGAAGCCTATGCAGACTGGGTTGTTCTTCAAGTTCTTTGTGATTTTGATCCGTACTCTGAAATTACTTTTCTACAACCTGAACTTTGCTCTATTTTCTTCTGTTCTGATTCCCCTTAAACTGACCCAAATTTCAAGGAAGCAGACACATATACATTGGTAGACAGTGAGCAGTGGATGTTGTGTGTGTGTGCCTGATGTAGACATTCGACTTCTGCGTTAACACTCACAGTTCTACATTAACATTCCTGAAATCCGGATTGCTTTCACTGTCCTTTGCCTGCCCCCTGAGGCTTGGTGGCCATATAAAAGAATCATGAACAGGCAGAAATTAGCAAGTGAGGGAAAAGAGGTAGATAGGGAGCCTTTGGAATCCACCATGATGCCTCAAGGGAGTTTCAGAGACAGCAATACTAGAGCATCGAGCATAGCCTTGTGCTAGCATTTGTAGCAACACAAGTGCAATGGAGCGGGCTCCTCTGGCCACCTGTTTTTAAAAACTGCCAGTCTGGTAACAACTCTGTCAGGACGCTGGCTTCTGTAAAGGCTTCCCAGTGTGAACATGAGAACGTCTTCAAGACTTACTTCAGAGGGTGTCACTTCTTAAAACTTACTTAATGTACAGTGCTAGGTCAGTGGCTAAAATTGCTTGCTTGATTATTTTCAATGTGGTCTTATATTCTTCAATGGAGAGGCCACTGAGGATCTGGTTGCCCTTTATATAAAAAGAGAAACATTGTTAGTGCTCTACCCATTGGAGCGGCTGTGAAGAACAAACTCTGAAGCTACAGTTGTATGACGGAAAAACCAGCCTGGTATTCTGAGCCTGCTTGTTTAAAGTCTATGCTATTCTTCCTGCTCATCATTATCCCACCACCCCAGCAGGGAAGATAAAAACAGCCACATGACCTTATCCCTGCCTCTGTACATGTGTGTTTCTAACTCATAACCTCCTTGAGACCAAGTTGAAATCTAAGTACCAAATACGTATGTCCTTTTCCTTTGAGCAGGTTAAACCCAAATCACATCAATGACTGTAAAGAACAGAGTTGTGAAATTTTTAGATAATTGATTAGAGGCAGTCCTCTGTGACTTCTGTAACAGACTTGGTAACATTGTTGCTTCATATTTATAAACTGTAACCAATACTGAGAGTCCTTGCGTGTTCCTTAATATGACAACATAGATGGTTAGCAGGCTTGAGACAAAGGTGCTTTACTAGTTGGTGATCTAAGAAAGCCCGGGCTCCAGGGTCTGTAAGGAACACCTAAAAGGGAGTAACCCATATTCTGAGAGCAGCTGAGTCCTCCCCAGGGAGCACAAACGCGTGTGTAATAACAATGAAACAGAGGCCATGAATTGGCAAGTTAGCAAGGAGGGAAAGTAAGAGGGTTGGGAGGAAGGAAAAGAAAGAGGAAATGATGTAATTATATCACAACCCCTCCCACAAAGAGTAATAAAAAATGATGCTAATTTTTCCTTGTAGGTCCTGTTTCCATATTAGTAAAATACTCTTCTAAACAAGAGTAGGGGGGTAACCCATGTATACATCCCTGAAGGGTTTTGCTACATAACATCCTGTATTTTTGTCTGCAATTCAAGACAGAGTAGCTCTTTGATCTTGAACTAAACAAAGCACAAGCCATTCTGAATACATTCAAAACCTGTGTAAACCCAATCTTACGGCTTTCTAAGTCTCAGAGCCAAGAGGACGCTTTAGAAGTGAGATCTGGAAGCAAAGAATGAAGTCAGGGAGCTGGAACTGATTTGCTCAGCTGGAGGAAAGGAAGGGGGCAACGGCAGTGATTAGTGGGTAATGAGAGTCTAAAACCAACATGGATTGAATTAATGACCAGAATCTATAATTACAAACACAATCGTTATTTTAAAATATTTCATCATTTTAGATTTGGGCCCAATGAAACTATTCAGAAAACTCCTGATGCCTTTACTTATTTTTAAGAGAAGACAATTTCCAATAGAAACCGAAATGTCTCTTTTGATACTGCACTGCTTTCCTCCGAAGAGCAGAGTCTGCATATTTTTTTAAAATTGTGCTTATGAAGATAGAATATATGGACGGCTTTTATGACTTAAGCCAGCCAAATGTCCAACCAGATTCCTTATGTGCTATGCTAAGCAATAACATAGTAAATAATAATTTATACATTATCTAACAAAAGAAGTACGATAGGAAAATATTTAATCCGCCTTTCTAAAGATTAGTAATTTATTTCCTTTGGAACTGAACTTGAAATAAGACACCAACAGGACATTTTTAAGTTGGGTGTAGTAGTGAACTCCTGTAATCCCTACACGTGGGAGGTAGAGGCAGGAGGATTATGGGCTCGGGACCAGCTTTCAGCTATTCAGTGAGATAGAGGGCAGGTTGGGGTAGATGAGCCCATGGGGTTTTGTTTTTTCTTTAAACCTACTCCCTCCCCTACCAAAGAAATAAATAAAAAGTTTTAGCTGCAGAGCATTTTCCCAAGGAAAGTCCAGATGTTTCTACTCTAACATGCATATGTTTCTCCAGGCTCGATTTTGGAAAATTGTACACTAAAAATAACATAGTTTATGGGAAACATGGGGTTTGGGCAGATCACTGAAAACCTATGCCACTTTGAATGAGAGCACAAAGCCAACCAAGAGAGGTTCTTAGAGGTGAGTTGACGCAGAAGGCCTCCAGGCTGCCCCCAAATGTGCTGGAAGCTTACAAGAACAATGGGAGAAGGTGCTGGACTGTGAGGCATGAGGCAGTGTGGACAGGAATGGATCAGTAAAAGTGAAGCAGTGCCCAGAGCCTCACATAGCCTGGATACGAGGGCACAATGGCCTCACTCCTCAAATACTTTCTTAATAATTCCTACAATAACTTGCATGTTATTCCCATAATACAATGCATTAAAATTATACGAATCACGTATCAATGAGATCACACTTGTTATTGCAAACCCTATTAAGTCTTTCATAAAACTTTCATATTAAGTCTTTCATTAAACTTTCATAGGAGGCAGTCAAATATGTTGGGTAACTTTTTTTAAAACAGTGTTGGGGGTCTAACCTAGTATCTTACACATGCAAAACACACTCTACCCCTGAGTTGCACCCCTAAGCTGCAAGCTTCTTAGCTTTTTAGTCATACCAAGGTGTTAGGGAAGAGGTAAAAAGTCCCTTTGTCTCAAGTAGGAGAGAGAGGCCCTGTGTATGTCTTCTGTGATCAGTGAGGAGGCTGGCCACTCTGTAGCTGTTGTGGGGTATCCCCACAATGAGGGTGCTCTGCAGGGACAATGACATTATCACCTACCAGGCACAAAGAGTGGGACACTCAGCAATGTCAGTCTCTTAAGAATGGCCAGACCCCCTCTCTTGCCTCTCTGCTTCCTTGTTCTCTGGCTGGAGAAGTAGGAAAAGTTACAGAGGCAAGAGGAAGAAGGAAGAAGAGTACAAAGGAAGAAGAAACATAGAGTAAGGAGCAGGAGATGTGGGCAGAGGCAACGAAGGAAGAAATTGAGCTCATAGTGTGAACTATTACCCCGAAGTGGCCATTTTGGTTTGCAGCATGAGAATGGTATATTATATTAGCTAGCCCTAAAACTAGTGACCATAACGTGACTCCCTAGTTCTCCTCTAGCCGGGAAAAAACTAGACTCGAGCCCAGCAAATGTGAAGACATCATGATAAAACCTCAGATCGTGCATCATGCATTATGACTGTTCAAGGTAATAGTTAAGAACTGTCTGCTTTTTTTTCCTTATAAAATGAACACAGGTAGACAACACATAATGTGAGCATGTTGTTAATGCTATGCTCGTTAAATGTGTGTTTATGTAGCAAACCATATCATGTGTTTTCTTATATTTACAAATATTCACTTAGCCAAGTCGCCCAGTAGCTTTCTCGTTCCTTAACAAAATGGTTTGTGAGCAGCTAGAAGCTCCAATGAAACAGAGGTCTGGGAGCACAGCCTGCCAAAGCTCCAGGTTAGCAGGCACAGGGCCTCGGGTTCAACCCTGGCGTAGCCAAAAGGAAAGAAGAAACAGATACTGGTCTGTATGCAACCCTTCATCTGTTGAAAAAGTTAAGCAGCAGCCATAAAATACCAGTTTGTTTCCCAGTTTGGATTAAGTAAAGGTCAGTAATCGAATTTCCCTCGTGAGCAACATTAGATCGTTTTTTACCGTCCAGAGAAGTGAAGCTGTAGAATGTTTGGGCTATTCCTTCCTTACCCAAAAAGGAGTAGAGAATGTTCAAGAATTTATGATGCCGGGAATAAGTCCAAAACCTAAAAATACGACTGCATGTATAAAGCTGTCTTTTGAAACTCACAACACTAAGTGACATACTTACTGGGCTGTTTAGAACCATCAAGCACTGGTCGAAGTGACATACTTACTGGGCTGTTTAGAACCATCAAGCACTGGTCGAAGTGACATACTTACTGGGCTGTTTAGAACCATCAAGCACTGGTCGAAGTGACATACTTACTGGGCTGTTTAGAACCATCAAGCACTGGTCGAAGTGACATACTTACTGGGCTGTTTAGAACCATCAAGCACTGGTCGAAGTGACATACTTACTGGGCTGTTTAGAACCATCAAGCACTGGTCGAAGTGACATACTTACTGGGCTGTTTAGAACCATCAAGCACTGGTCGAAGTGACATACTTACTGGGCTGTTTAGAACCATCAAGCACTGGTCGAAGTGACATACTTACTGGGCTGTTTAGAACCATCAAGCACTGGTCGAAGTGACATACTTACTGGGCTGTTTAGAACCATCAAGCACTGGTCGAAGTGACATACTTACTGGGCTGTTTAGAACCATCAAGCACTGGTCGAAGTGATGGTGCTCCATGGTGGAGTGGCAGTACAGCTGGGCCAGGGGGTGCTCGCTCCTGCGGGTCAGTATGTCGGAGAGAGGAAGGGAGAAAGCGCTCCTAAACACGTCACGTCACCAACTCACTCTTACTCTTCACTGAAATCATCTCAAAAGCAAACTCGTCATTTTCTCCCCTGCTGAGGAGAGTGGGGGGTAACCTCTCACAAATAAATACTGCTGTAAACTGTTTTCAAAGATGCTGCAGTCTCACTGAAATGTGAAAACACAGGGTATGAGGAGTAAGCCCAGCCCTGGGCACAGCCTTGTACCGCCCCACGATACCTGGTACTGGATCAGTTTCAGGTTCAGGACTCCAACTGACTTAAAGTCTAGAACAAATCTGGGTTGCCCTTTCCTCTGAAACAATGTTTGAGCAGAAGGCTGGCTTATTTACATGTGCCTACATAAAAGGAAAAAGTTCACTGAGACGGGATCCACAGGGTCCCAAGGTGTCATGCCTGTGTGCGTGTGCATGCGTGCCTGCGTGTGTGTGTGTGAGTGTGTGTGTGTGTGTGTGTGTGTGTGTGTGTGTGTGTGAAGTGGGAGGTAGGGAAGCAGGAAGGAGGGAGATGAGTCACAGGGTTGTTTGAGAGCAGGACAGCCCGCAAGCTTTCTAAGCTGACCTTGGGAGAAGCATCGAAGACTTCCTGCTGGGTGAATTGAGGGGGAAGGGTATTCATTGCACTGTTTACTGTATGTGTGGGACAGTAGTCACAAAAGGACCTCTGATGCATGACAGGAAGCCTTCCACTTCATTTCTCATGACCCTTCACTTGTGAAAAGCCACACTTTCCACCATTCCTTCAAGACACAGAAGGATCCTGTAACTTGTTCCTCTTAAAATGTATAGGAATGGATGGGGCTTGTGAGTTGCAAAGCCCTACGATCGTGTGCTAGAACGATGAACAGTTTGCTATTTCCTTACCAGAGTGTTGTTTTCCATTTTATTTGTTCATATAAAAAAAATGATACTCTGAGGTAAGAAGATATCAAAACCAGACAGATGCCTGTCAGAAAACACAAGCTAAAGCCTTTAGAGTGTGGTGTGACGTTGCCTGTTCCTATTGAAGGGGTCGCTCGTCTTAATGCCGATTTAATGTTCTATCTGTGTAACCTGTCCCAGGCTTGTTCTTCTTCGCTCCTCCTTTACTTAATGATCAGAAGCTGTGCTCAACGTAGGAGATTGAGCAGACGGTGAACCAAATTGCATGAACAGATTTGCTGGAAGGGGTTGCTGTGATGCGTGGACTACCTGGGGTCAGTTAGGGCACTGTGGCACACTTGGAAGGGCTCAAAGGAAGTGGGGGAGAGGCATCTGCTGGCTGTTCTGGAGTTAGATCACAAGGGAGCTGGCAGGAATCCGTCCTGCAGCGAGCAGGCTCAGGTGAGGAGGGCTGATAACCTCTCTTCTGAATCTTTCCATGGACTCTCTATTCTCCTCTGTTCCCCCATGTTGAAGCCAACTTTACCAGTACAATGGGCACCTCCCTCGTCCAATTCAGGCATAATAAAAGGAAAAGCTTTTAGGTGTCTGTCATTCTCACTTACACAACAAGTAAAGTGCACAAAAGCAGGGTGCGACACTGGGGAAACTGAGGCTGGAGGAGCTTTAGTTAGAGGCCAGCCTAGGATACAAGGTAGGAACCTGTCCTGGAACCTATCAGCTATCTAACCAACCAACTCACATAAATGTAAGACACAACTTGAAATCGAAGCTAGAGGCCACACCCTTAGTTTAGTATCCAATGTTTGGTGTTTGCTGCTTATAAAGCTTTCACCATGCCAGACTTTGGAATCTGCTGGCATTTGTTTTCCCCAGTGGAAACAGTTTCCATTTATCAAGAACCTGCAGCATGGCAGGCATTGAGCTGCCTGCTTTACTCTTATTGTATCTCACTGTATAAGCACTGTGTCAGAATCCTCACACCCACCTCCTCTTTCAGCCACTGATAGATACAGTGTTTCCTTCGTTCTTTAACAGACTTGACACCGGTGCCAGTAAGAAAGCTCTCTGCCTTGTCTTGGTCCACCCTGGGTACCTTTCATCTGACCCCATGGCTGGTGCCCACACTCACGTTGTCCAGTGTAGGTGAGATAAGGCCTAGGAAGGGGTGAGGGAACTTACTGCTATCTGCCTTAAAGCTGAGTGGTTCCAGGTCTCCCTTCATAAGGTTCCTTCAAATCACCTCTGGCAGAATTGAGTACCAGATGCTCAAATATGTGCATATCTGGATAATATCTCTCTCCATCCTTCATCCCAGGCCTTTCCTCCTGTTCCTGAGGGTCATAGTTCTAATAAACTACGCATAGACCAAATCTTACCTCAAGCTAGGGTTTCAGAGGAACCGAGGCTGAGACTGTTATAAACGAGCATTTCTGCACGTGCTTTTTAGATAACTAGATGATCAACTAGAGAATCTCACTCTCTCAATGGTGATGAATGACAGGCCTCGGGTTCAGGGGTTCAAGTATTTCCTCTCATTGCCTGGCACTGCCGTGGTGCAGCGGGGCCCTACACAGTGTCTACTCGCTGACCTAGTTAGGAGCTTGTCCAGGAAATGCAATTAGGCAGATATAGCACAAACCAGTTGGAGCTTCAGATGTACATTTTTAGGTGAGGCAGAAAGAACTGCTTCACGTTAGAGAGGACTTTTTGGCTTGTGAGACAGACAAATGCCAAAATGTGATTGTCTCTACTTATATTCTAAAAATACAAATTTCATGAATCAAGCAATGGGTGAAAATGTCTCAGATTTCCTGTTTACAAAAATAAAAAAATCACGAAACCAATGTATTCATGTTGCCTCTATTTAAGGCCACATCAGAAGGTCCTGTGTAAACCACTGCCACTGTGGAATTCTATTCCCACGCTGATGTCAGTGAGCATTACCGGACTGGCGTGCTTCCTCTGCATTTTCCTCTGTCTGGTACAGCCCTTGGTCTTTCTTGGACAGTGGATTGGGAAATGTACAAGAAACAGAAAGCCTTAGAAACTGATTCAAAATAGATGTCCTGTGAGAAGAACGGCCCTGTGACCCGGGCTCCCGCCAGGGTGATCTTGACTCTGCCTGTCACACAGTGCAGGACCCTGGGTTGGAATCTCTACAGCTTTTTAACCAATGACCCTGCTCCTTCACACTCACCACCTCAACATCGCTGTAGCAGTTTTTCAGACCGGAAGTCCTGACCTTTCTCTCCCGGCCTTGATACATATAACTCCCATCCCTTCTCTAAATTAGCAGCTTTCCTTTGGCCTCCTCCCCCTCTACTCAGTGTGATTGGCAGCTTATCACTGGCTTCTTGAGGTAGTTTTCTGATTGAGCTCTGTGGTTCTAATATCGACCTATTTATCATGTGGCTCACGCGGTGACTTCTTCCTAGGCAATGTCCTTATTGCCCATGGCAACAGTTCCGTTTTACAAATTCTATCAATTTTACTACATGCTGCTTAAGTGTTACTCCCCTCCCTGGAAGGGATCTTGTGGCTCCTCCTGCTTGTCCATTTTGTGGCTGGTCTGCACTACTGTTCTGTGCCCACCTCACGGCATCCTGGAATGTCTTTGTACTTGTCCTGAAAATCCACCCCCATTTCAGCATCTAGCTGTAGCCTCATTTTCTCTGTGAACAGTGGAGATGGACTAGACTTTGCTTGGCCAATCTCTTTCTCTTATGGACGCTTGAAGCCCTCTTCATCAGACGACTCAGGACTTGGTAGATAATTTCTGTCACTGTCATTTCGAGGGTCAGAGACTACAGTGTACATGTCACTAGCAAAGAGCCGAAGCTCTAGCAACTGTTTCACTGGGCATGGAGCATCATTTGTGATCAATCACTTTATAATCATGAGACTTGAAACTCAGCAAATAAACACACATGCAGATCCTATGATATCGACCACAGGTTTGATGCAGAAACTTTCTCTATGCAATACAAGTTTTATAACTTAAAAATAAAGTGAATGTTTGCACGTTAGCTACTGTGTTTTAGCCACCCACTTGTTTTGTTTTATTGTTTTGAGCCAGAATCTCATGTAGCTCAGGCTAGCCTCTCACATGCTATGTAACTGAGGTTAACCCTGAGCATCGTGTGATCACCCTGCCTCTGTCTCCTGAGTGCATCGCCAAGCCTGGTTTACACAGTGCTAAGGATCAAACCCAGAGCTCCACGCATGCTAATGCAAGCACCCTATCCACCGAACTACAACCACAGTCTCTACCAGCGCTCATGTCCACAGTTCTTATATGTCTGAGAGAATTCCTCCTTCCCTCCAAAACAAGAAGAGTACATGGAAGCAGTTCCCTTAAATAGATCACAGGATACCAGTGGGACTCCTTGGCAGTCTCAGTCTTCTTAATAAAAGAAGGAAGCAAGGAATCCAACGGTGGTCCAATGGGATAGCCTCCTCCCCAAGGAAAGCCTTATCTCAAAGTAGTTTCCCCCAAAGTCACTTAAGAAGAAAGGAGGAAGACTTCAGTTTCTGATTCCATTAGCAATGAATTCCTCCTTCTCTCTGACTAACTGCTCTTATTTCTGTACCTTGTTTTGTATTTTTATTATGTGTCACTTCAGACATCTCGTGGGATCTGGCACTGTATGCCCCTGTGGAAGAAATAACTTTATACGGGGACGCTTACAGTACTTTTCCACCTTAAGTGTCCGCCTGACACTTTAAGTGTCCTATTTACCAGTCCCACTTTAAGTACTGGTCATTACCAGTCAGGAAAGAAAAAGTCCTGCTTTCCTGTACGCAAAGCACAGTGATGTGGGAAGAAATAAAAGTCTCCAAGCTACTTTAGGTTTTTCAAGAGTTACTACTTTGTGTGGTGTATGAAAGTAAAATTCTACAATCTACATGCCCCCTGCCCCCAGCTCCGGGAATTTTTACCTAGAGAGAAGATGCTATCTCTCCAGACGGTCTTCTGGGTAAATGTTTTTTAGGTGAAAAAAAATTTAATAGGTTAAAAAAATGTTTAATAGTAACTATTTTTAAAGATTTTAAATGAGAATAGAGTTGCAATTTTTCTTATTTCTCGCTTATATAGAACAACATGAGAGCAATTTCTACAGAAAATAACGGTATCTGTACTAATAACACACTCTACCTTTCTGAGCAAGGCAGGGAGGACAGCTATGTGTGTATATGGGGTGACCACACTGTGGGTCTTCTGCTACCTCCCTTTCATCACGTGACACTCTGGGTCACAATCATACAAGGCGCACTGACAAAGGACATGCCACCAAGTTAATTCTCCAGATCTTTAGGTTTTCAAGGGGACACAGCCAGTCACGACTGCTCTCGCTCATTACGTAAAGTGTAGCACAGGTCGTGTTGGACCATCCTTGTGATTGTTCTTACATTAGAAAGGTTTCACAAACACCCTGGACACACTTGGGATTTCCATTTGAGAGTGATGCAGTCAGGTCACTGGAGCACTTACAAAGACGCTCAGCAGTAACAGATTCTGCCGCTAAAACGTAGACTTTTCAACCAAGTTGCTACGAGGGGTCCAGCAGACTGCGGCAGGGGCTCGATGATTTGATGAAAAGTACTGTCCGTTTTATTAGCTCAGTTGTCCTCACAAGACAACTTCAGTGTGGTCCCAGCAGTTAGTCTTACTCTTAAGATCTGCCAGTGAGAGTGTCATGCTCGACACAACCATCTGTAGGAACTGTCGCTGGAATTCAACACAATGTATGGCAAACCTTCCTCTGGGTGGTGACATTTGTGGTCTCTGAAAACACTCGCCAACACTGTGATATGGGCATGCCATTATTTCCGTTTTAAAGGAATTAAGGTGTAGAGAAATCGGCTTCCTTGCCCAAGGCTACACAGGAACGCTGGCAGAGCTACAGCCTGCCCACAGAAGGAGTTCTCTAACACGGTGACACGTATATACTGCTCCTAACGCCGAAAATCTTAGTCTGCTGAGCACCATAAGCAAAGAGGGCCAAGCTAAAGACTTTTCAATACTGCCTTTTCCACTGCACAGTAAAAATCCTAACCCTTCTAGACTATTCATGGCTCTCTCTCTCTCTCTCTCTCTCTCTCTCTCTCTCTCTCTCTCTCTCTTCCTCTCCCTCTCTGTCTCTCCACCTCTCTCCTTCCTTCCATCTCCCTTCCTTCCTTTCTTCTTTTCTTTCTTTCTCTTTTCTTTTTTTTTTCAAGATAGGGTTTTTCTATGTAGCTCTGTCTGTCTTAGTAGACTCACTTTGTAGACCAGGCTGGCCTCAAAATCACAGAGATCTACCTGCCTCTGCCTCCTTAGCATTGGCATTAAAAGCTGGGTGGACACAAACTAAAGCAAATGATCACGCAATAAGACTCAACAGAACCAGTGTTTGAACATCAGGCTTGAATGTGATCAGTACAGTCTGACACTTGACATTCATTTCCTATCCTCCTCAAAAGTATTCAGACTATAAAGAAACCTGGCCAATTTATTCTTTGTACCTTTTTTTGTAGCTCTAATTTATAAAAGTACAGTTCGGAAATGTAGCAGAAACCCTTTCTTGTCCTCTTGGCAAAGCCATCTTACCGCTGTATGTATGAGTTGTTCACACCACGATGGTCCAAATCATGGCTTAAAGCGGCAATCAGCAATGCAAGCGTCTCCAGATCCGTCAACTTGTTCTGTGTGCAAAGGCATTGGAGGGAAGAGAGATGAAGCGTGGGGCAGGCCATTCTCCTACGACTTCTCGGTATTCATTCCTGTACTTGTGTGTGGCCACAGAGGGCTCTCCAGAAATTCTACTCTGCAGGTGACCGTTCATGTTGTCATTCACAATGAGCTTTTACAAAGGTCACCGAACAACAGAAAGGAGTAACCTGTTGACAGTAGGCCGGCTCAGTGGATAAAAGTGTATGCCCTGTATGTAAGCTCAGGTCTGGTAACGAAAGGAGCCAGGACAGACAGGCAGACCCACCTCCCAAAGCCGACCTCTGACCTCCACTTGTGCCATGACAGATGTGCATGCCAACACATCCTGACGCTACATAATTTTTTAAGCAGGAAAGGAAGAAGGAGGAGGAGGAAGAGGAGGAGGAAAGGGAGGAGGAAAGAAGAAGAAGAGGAGGAGGAGGAGGAGAAGGAGGAGGAAGAGGAAAGAAAAAGAAGAGGAGGAGGAAGAGGAGGAGGAAGAGGAGGAAGAGGAGGAGGAGAACATACCCACCATAGTTAATGCCATGAATCTCATGTTTACATATTGGAATGATTGTAACACACTTTAATATTTTCCCTATTGTTTTCTGTAACCATTATTTTCCTCCCTGTGATAGGCTACTATATTGTTAAGCAACCAAGACAATGTGACTGTTAAATAAAATAGTAGAAATTAAATCACTGGAAAAAAATGGCTTTCAAAACTTGCATACTATATTCCTATGCTACATATTGGTTATTTTTGATTATTTGTCATTTATATTATTTACAGTACTATGCCAGTTGTCAGTGATACAGTGTATGAAATGTGAGCTAGACTGCCACACCATTCTATCCTATGGGGATCCCAGCACTGTGAGCTCTGGACCATGTGTGAAAACTGTCATCTCGTTCTTCTTCATGAAAAGCACTGGCAGCTTTCTGCTAGAACTCATGGTCAACCCAGGGTAAGCATATCCTTTTCCTACAGAATTTTCTATGGGATTAAAACAGCTATTGTGTTATTTGTATAGCTGCCCAGACAATGGTTCTGCAATCGAATCCAAGGCTGTACACATGGTGTTCTAGTGTCCGATCGCTTAGCCCAACCCAAGCCCAGATGTGTCCTTTAAAACTGGCCACTTCAAATGTGCAACCTATGAAAGGAGGATAATATTGATAAGAGATTAATATTTTTAAAATTTATGTTTTGAAACGGGGAGGCTCTGATTTTGAATTATGTAGCAGATGCCTAAGATCACTTACTTAGAATAACTAGTCACTTCCCTCTGAAGATGAAATCTAAGGAGATACAAAGGATTTGGCTGGAAAGGGACACTGTTGTGTGAGTATTTTCTGCACAAATCTTTCTTTTACTCAGGCTCTGATCAAGGCACATGAAACAAAACCTGTCTGAAACAGCATTTTTAGAAGGGACAGCCTTCTACCAGAGTGCCACAGACAATGAGCTCATTCACGATGGCATTTGGTGGTTTTTGAGTAATTTTACTAAGGAGCAGTTGACGGTGAAATGAGAAATGTAATGTTTTTTTTTTTCACTGTCTTCCTCTAATGGAAATATTTATTTGCCCAAGGATTACTAAATGTAACATGGGAATTTCACTACATAACCTTTATTACAAATGAAATAAAGTTAGTGGCCAACTATGGTCCCGTGCTAATTTTCAACCAGCCACAAGTCACTATTTGGTAAATTATTCAATCACTATAAGAGTGCCCTGAAGATAATTTGAAGAGATAGGCTGTCAGTTCCGCTGAGCAGGAATCTGAACGGCGCCGTGAAGTACCTGAATCTTGCCTGCTTTCAGAGCAGCAAACATGCACTGTGCCGTGTTAAAGGCGTGCCTCCAATTGTGGTAGGCAACGTTCTTCCGATAATTCTTCTTGACACTCAAAATCCATCGGCAAAGAACCTGTAGGAAGTGAAGCATACGGAGTGACCGTAATTGCCAAGTTAGTTACACATTTTCTAAGATCTAGGTACCTTACAGGGTCCGCGTTCGATCCCTACAAGCGTGAGGGAGGCTCACGTGACTCTTCAGATCATTTTACAGAGGAAGAAACCAACTCTCAAACAGGCAACCTGTGATTGGTGGTTGTTAAGGAGGGGCGGGGCCAGAATTCAAATACTATCGGTTCAACCAAAAACCTACCAAGCAGGCCTAGTTAAGTTAGATGAACATGGGTAATATCTTAGAGAAAGGTACTCTGTCACAGGTAGGGCACCGACTACCTTCATACAAACTATCCCCCCGTGTGTCCTTGTTAGCGTGTGCGTATGTTAATAGAGTCATACGTGCATGGATGTTTGGGAATGAGTTCTCTCACGTTCTCGAGCTGCACACCTGTGAAGGTATTGAGTCCCAGGATCCAAGGTGGCTGGGATTGACGTATCTAGCTCAAGTTTCAGGAGAAACTAAAATTACAGATCTTACAGCTTAGGTTCTGCCTAGCGCAGTTAATGCCTGGCTACCAAGAAATCAAAATTTGAAGAGAATGTATAAAGCTCCTGGGACCCATATGGAAAAAAAAGATTTTTATTTTAAAAGATGGGAAGTGGGGGAAAAGGCAAAATTGTTCAAGCAAGTCTTCCAAGATGGGTTTAATTTTCGTTCAAAGCAGAATAGTAAATAAAACCCTCAGGGACTCATGATCTGAGCATGGTGATTCTGCTTGTGTTATCAGTCTGCTTCTCTTAAAAATCTGAATGATTTACTACGTCTTTGTAGAAACGAGCATGAGCTTTCCTTGAGCATGTCCCTGGGGATATCACAAACTCAAAGAACATTGCCTTGGTTTTGGGAAAAGTACACGGGAAAAGAATGGCGCCTTGCAAGTGTCCAACCCTGCGATTGGCTCTCGGGGCTGAGCGGGAACCTCCTCCCTGGTGGTAGAAACTGCTCAGTCACAGGGGACTTGGCATGATCCCCTTTCTCCAAACGACCTTTTCTTCTGGTTCTCAGTTCAGTTCACAGGGAATTCCCCCAAAAGGAACCTTTGGATCTCTGAGCTCCGGCCCCTGGGAGCCGCTCTAGTGTAAGTACGTTTGTGTGCCTGCAGTGGGTGTGTTCTCCATGAGGCTGGACATCTACGTACAGGTCTCCGTACTCTGGACATTTTTAAACAGTCTAGTGGGGGAGATAACAGAATGCTACAGCGGGAGGATTTTAAATGCGAGCGCCAAGTTTTACTTTGATGTGTTTTGAGAGTCGGCGCTGGCATCAAGTAGGAAACTACTTGTGACTAATTAAAGCAAGAAAAATCGTCAGGAAGACTTCGAATTCGGTGTCTGTGTACATCTTCCACTACTCCAAGACTTAAAGGTGTGGCTACTGAAAATGTATGCCTACCCTGCTATCGAACCAATGTAACTGGCTAAAGTAACTCTTGAGAGGAATTTGATAAAACTGACGAGGCTTGGGACTTTTTAAGGATGGCCCTTCCATGCCAGCATACATGGCACCCCACCTCCTGAGTCTCTGAGGAGGGAAAAGTGTTGCAATAGCTCAGGTCAATTCTCAGTAAAGAGGCTTGGTCGGTAGTTGAAAACACTCTTTGAGGAAGGCCAAAGACAGTCTTAAAGACAACGACTGCCAGGAGTGGGGAAGATGAGGTGCTTAAGCACAAGTTAAGGGGAGACGTGTACTCCCAGACCCCAGTAATTACGAGCTCACACTAAGCCTGCCTAGTTCTAACGGAAGGAGAATGACCTTTTCTTTCCTTTCTTCCTATCTCCTCTTTCAGAACCAAACTGACCCAATCTCTAAATCGGCTTGCCCTGTCACTGGGCATTTTTTTTTCTATGAAAACCCCCAACCTCAGCAGCTGCACACAGACTTCCCGGGCCTGTGTGGGCTCTGGGCCTCCCACTCACAAAGCCCGACATCTCGTTCCCTCTCTTCCTGGCAGCTGCTGAGATTCCCAACTTACCTTCCCTGTGATTTCTCTCAAACTCCAACAAAAGGATGCTCGAGTTTCTGAGTCTGTTTAAAATGTCTTTTTCTACCTAGCTAAGAAATTGCAGAAAGGACCTGTTCCCCGGTGATGGTGGCAGAAGTGCAGCAGGGGCAGCTCAGGGGGTCAGAGGAAGAAAGGACAGAGGTGGAAAGATATTCACATGTTGCTCTAATAGAGTGGAATGTTTCAGAGACCAGTGACAGGCAATGGCTGCCACCAGCATAAATTAATACTGAAGGTTTGTTGTTCCCTGTGAGACATCTTGGTAAGGGCAACCTCTCTAGCAAGGAATTTTAATTTTCTCCATCTAAAATTATATTGACAATAAAACCTGAAATGAAAGAGACGACTAGACAGTAGGGCTGGACACTCAACCAGAATAATCCTAACGCCCAGGTTGACGTTGCCCAGAATAAATGTAAACAAATGAGGTTTGGTTTTGGTTTTCGTCTAAGTTACTTGGCCCACAGAGTGCCAATATTCCATAAAATTCCTTCATCTTGTTAAAGTTTTATGTAAAGGAACGAACATCTTTTAATCTTCAACTCTTCTGCAAACCTATTAATCTCACCCACCTGGTAAAGCTTTCATTAATGCAAAGGGGTCCCTGTGTACCTGGAACTCATTTCCTTAGCACTGACTCTTTTAAAACCACCCAGTCTCAAATACAGTGAGGCCAGAACCGGCCAGTGGGGAAAATACAGGGCCTCCACCTGCGTTAGAAGACAAACGATGCACACTTCCTGCACCGTGTGCTTGCTGGCTTAGTCTGCTCGCAGGGTTCCTTTTTTTCCAAAAAGAAATTGCCTTGCCTAGCTACCTTGATCACGTGATTTTTTTGAGAGACACTGACATTGTGTATCTTTTTTTTTTTAACACTTAGAGAGGGATTAGATACAAAGAAAAGAAAAGTGGGGGAAGAGTGTTTTCCACGGGTAGGAATCCAAGGGAATGATTGCTAGCGAAACTGAGTATCTACATCACCCAGTCCTCAAATGCTATCGGCCAAGCAGAATCATCAAGAGTTTTACAAAAAAATCACACTCCCCTGTTCTAGCCAAGCCTTGGAGTAGAGTCATTGTTAGAATAAAGTAAAACTGTATATGTGTAGAGTAGGGTGTCTAACTCTAGATGGTTTTGTTGTTGCATTCAAGATTTATTTACTTTATGTATGAGTACACTGTCACTGTCTTGACACACCATGTAATTGCATCGGATCCCATCACAGATGGTTGTGAGCCACCATGTGGTGGCTGGGAATTGAACTCAGGACCTCTGGAAGAACAGTCAGTGCCCTTAACCACTGAGCCACCTCTCCAGCCTCACGGAGCAGACTTTTAAAGTGAGTCCTATCTTGTACAGTGGAGAACTTTGCTGGTGATTTAGCATAGTCAAATTCTGTCTAAAGCGTGTGGGTAACTGACACACTCTCAGTATCTACGGAGTAAGTAGAGCCGTACAAGCACACATATACAGACACATATGTCTTTCACATGGCCTCCCACGGGGCAGCAACATCATTTACTCTGAAGAGGTGCGGAAACTGAGAATGCAGAGGCAAACTGACAGAGTGAATGTGCACTGATCACAGAGCGCTATGACTGACACCTGTGACATTTCCACTCCACGCTGGTTTGGATTCTTCATCTGCGAGTGGGACTCGCTCATGAGAGCTTATTGGAATAATTAAACAACATGATATCCCTCAACTAAGCCCCCAGACGAGAGTGACGTGTTATTAGCCTATTTGTATTGTCGGGTTGCTAAGTAATAAAACCTTGAAGACCTTAAATGTTTAGATAGGAAATCTATATTTGGAGTCTGGGGTTCAAAAGGGTCTCATTTCTGCTCTACAGAGATGACTTTGTTTGAGGAGTCTGGCCCCATGACAGGGACAGGTACCTAGGGGCTCTGGTCCATTCTGCATTGTTAAGCACAACCCTGGCGATGACATCAAGTTACTTCCCTGCTTCGAAGTCTTCGCTGAGTCGCCCCTGGTGCCAGGAGGGCGGGCAGTGCTCCTTGGTGGCTCGCCAGTCTACGTGCCCTGCTGTCTATCTGTCCAGGTGCTTCTCCGACCACCCTCCCCTGACCTGTGTTCCACAGAATCTCCTGCCACCTTATTTTACACTACTGCTGTGCTGTGGCTGTAAGATCCTTCTGCATTCTTCAACCTCGTGCTGCATACACAGCAGTCATCAAAAAAATGTATCTGATGGTTTATCAAGCATGCTGGCAGTCAGATCCAGTTCTCTATCTTACACACACACATGAACGCACGCACGCACGCATGCACGCGCACACATGCACCACTGCCTTCCTACCTCGTGTTTCATCTGGAAGTTCTGCACAAGGTTGAGGTCAGTGAACATCCGAATTGTACACAGCGCTGTTTCCAGATCAGACAGCTCGAAGTCACTGAAGCTGAAGTCGGTAATTTTAAGGGTTTGGGCAGACGGTACCACAGCAGCCTTAAAAAAAAGAGAAGGAAATGAAATAAGGCTATGAGTTAAGAGAGCAGCTTTTCATGATGCTTTCTTTTCTATGGGGAAACAGAAGACCTCATTTATTTTTCCTTTCACTATTGCTTCAATATGGAAATATTCAATATTTCACATTTGGGTCTGGAATGTTTCCTTAAGTGCCCTTCTGTTAAAGGTCTGTCCTCCATCCCAGCGCTATTGGGCTGTCTTAGTTAGATTTTTCTATTGCCGTCGCAAAACACCCAAAAGCAACTTGGGGTAGAAAAGGTTTATTTCGTCTTATAGCTTGTGATTTGTCATCTAGGGAAGGAAGGGACTGAACTCAAGGTAGGAACCTGGTGGCAAGAACTGAGGCAGAGGCCACGGAGGAGTGCTGCTGACTGGGTGCTCTTTATGACTTGCTTAGCCCGCCCTCTTACAGCACTGGTCCAAGGTGGGCGCTGCCCGCAGTGAGCTGGGCCCCATATCAATCACCAATCAAGAAGAGGCACCAATGGCTTGCCCACATGCTGATCTGGTGGGGGAGATTTTTTTTCCAATTAAGACTTGCTCTTCCAAAATGACCATATAGGAAGCCAGCTCACACATGTGAGGGGGTGGAACATTTTAGAGACAGACCCAATTAGATTACTAGAGGTACGCCCTAGAGTGGGTGACTCTGAAGCCTTCTTTTCCCCAAGAAGGTTTCTCTGCTAGGCTTCTCCCATAATGTAGCGTGTTCTCCCACAATGTACTGTGCTAGCCCCAGACCTCCCAAAGCAGTGAAGACAACTCCATTCCACAGTACAAACTCTGAAGAAATAAGGTCACGCAAATGTCCTCATTTTCTGTCAGTTACCTCCAGTGTTTTGTCAAGCAATGGCAAACTGCATTACACTAGGAATCTTTATCACAGGATCCCCTACACTTCTTATACTGAGTCACATGGAGTTAACACGTCTGGACAGGTGAAAGAGGAGAGAGGCTTGCTACCATTAGCTTGTACTTCAAACAGTGAGCGGCACAGAGGATCCCAGCCGTCTGGCTCTTGTACCTCTCTGGTCTTATTCATTCCATGGGACTATCTGGAATTATTCCATCTATGCAAGGCAAGCAGGTAAGGATAATGGTCAGAGCAATTTGCATCCCATTCATACAAAAACCTTATGGGTACCACGCGTCCATTTCTCGAGCCACACCAAGGGAAGCACAGAGAGGCTGGGTGAGGGATAAAGATTGGTTTCCATGACAGTATGTTGCCTAGCTCAGATTGGACCTTATTGCTACTCTGTAGATAGAGTCTACAATGTAGACTAAAGGTGATTCTCACCAAAACTTGACCGTGACAGTCACCTACCCAGCTAAACAAACAAACAAGAAAGAAAGAAAGCACTTGCTTGGGAATTTCATTACAGGTGGCTCTGGGGAGCTGGTTTGTTTGTATTTTGGAAGGGGTGGTTCCGTGGTGTGTGTGTGTGTGTGTGTGTGTGTGTGTGTGTGTGTGTGTGTGTGTGTGTGTGTGTGTTAATGAAATCTTTGGCTTTGGTTTTAGAGTCCTTTAACTGTAGCGAGCACCTTGAGTGTCTTCAAAGATACCTCACTCTTTTTCATCAATCTCTCCTCCTTTGTACCATCTGCTTCTGTGGGCTGCCACTCTTGAATCGATAAATTCCTCTAGGGCAGGATTACAATCCAACCTAAAGTTTAGGAGCCCCTGCAGCTAGCCCTCTCTGGGAACACTCGTAAATGGCATCAATGACTTTAACTTAGTTTCATGTTTCATACGTTTTTCTATTTATTAGCATAAATACTTACCAAGAGCAAACAAAATGGAAGGGAATAAGAATCTTATTCTCTTTGCATAAAGTGGCAACCATTTTCATTTTATTTAAAATGGGCCTTCTATGTCGCTCAGGTTAGCCTGGAACTCATGACCTCCCTGCCCTAGCCTTGCCACTCTAGGTATCATAGGCATGCGCCAAGACTGCCTGTGTTGGAGTCGTCCTGTGTGGGTGCGTCCTAATCTTGTCAAAATCACCTAATTTTTTAATGCTGTTTGCATATTAGGGAGATTAAACAACAACAACAACAACCACATGACTGGGAACTTTTTCTAGAATATCCAGTGAAAGAGTCATTGGCCTCACTGCTCTGAGGCTTCTCCTGTATTCTTGCCGAGTCTGTGCTACTTGAACTTGTAGGATGCCCTTCGCCTTCACCTATGGATCATGTACCCTATGGGCAGGTAAATAAGTGTTACTAAGTTATTAACCTGATCAGGCTGAGAGTAACTTGATAAAAAGAGCCTTTTGTTTATTGAGAAAAGAAATGTTAAGAGTTGAATCAGTTGCCAAACCCCTTAGGTTTTCTAGTGTCCAGATGACCCTATCCTATCTGACCTTTGACTTTCCTAAACTAAAGCCATCAAAAGACGAAAGTCTCTGAGCGCTACTGAGAGCCACGCAGTCCTTATAGCTCGGAAACTATTTCTCCTGCTCTTAGTGTCGGCCATGTTCCACCTCACCAGACTTGTTCCCTTCCCTAAGACTCTTTCCCGACGACAAAAATTCACAAGAAAATAGTCCCTCTATAAAGCCAGTCCCATGGACTGATGTGCAGCCTGAAATGGGGAAGACAACGGAAAATCTTTAGAAAAAGGTCCCATTGTTTACAGTGGCTTCTAGCATCTGAGATGGAGCAACTCCAGCTGGAGAGGAAACAGATCGCAGCTGCTCTCCTTAAGCGCATTCACCAGACAGGAGAACAGATGTTTTATTCTTAGGGCATCATTTTTTTCTTATAACAGGACATTTTCTTCTTTCCTTCAAAGTATATTCTATAAGCTGCAGGAAAGGTGGCCTGCACTGTCCAGGCCTCTCCTTCATGTAAGGAAACTCTGCCTCTCTGACTGAGAAAAAAAGCAGCTTCCTTTCCTCCTTCAGTTATAACCACACCACAGCACAAGCAAATTCCATGAGCTGACCCGGCATGGACACGCAAACATTTTCCAGGAGAGCCTCGTCGTCATTGAATTGTGGTTCAGTACTGGATCCATCACTAATGAAACACGAGAAATCCCTCAAAACCCTTCTCTAACCATGATATAAAAGGTCAACTTTCTATTTGTTTTTCTTACTGTTTCAGAAGATAAAAAGCTCTACATTTTCCTAATAAATAGTAGAGACTGAAATGTGTGGTATTTGAAGGTTCATTTCTAGGTTCCTGGAGCTTTTGGTCATAGCTGTATGCATTAGATTTAGAAAGTGAGATGCCAGCCAGGGGAGAAGGTGCAGATCTTCACCTCTCTCTTCCTATGATGCTGAGTCTCCTCTCAAGCTCTGTATCAGACCACCTGCTGCAGCCTCCCCTCCCTCCCTCTCCTCCACACCTATCTCTAAGGAATCACAGACCCTTTCTTCCAACATTTCCTCCCTCTTGCTATCCAAGCTCACAACTCCAGTAGGCTTTCCCTGGAACCCACCAGCCAAGCCTGTCTGAGAAGCCAGCACAGGAGGTAGGAAAGCTTCAGATCTCCACACTTCCTGGTCTTCTCCAAATCTTAATTCCCCAGTCTCAGCTCCAGCTCCGTGGCAGACTACTTGTTACAGCCTTTTCTCACTCCCTGCACTCATTCACAGGGGACTAAGGAGATCCTGGTAGAATGCCCTGCTTTCCTCCCTCCTGAACCTCCTGTGGCCACACCTATCAGATTCCCAGAATAATTCCTTACCAGGCAACACTTAGACACCATAGTCTCCTATGAACCAGACTGAATAACAGAAACTAAGAAACAAAACACCAACAAAGACAAGACCAGATACCAGCACCTAGAATTACAATCATACCAAACCCAGATGCCTGGATATCGGCATAAAAACATAATCAATACCAGTCAGGACAAAGTCTCCTCTAGAGCCCAGCAACTTTACCACAATAGACTCTTACAACATGGCTGAGGCTCAAGACCAAGACCTTAAGATGGCTTTATGACTGTGATAGAGATTCTTAAGGAGGAAATGAATGAATCCCTTAAAGGAATCTATGAAAACACAAACAATAAAATGAAATAAATAAAAACAGTTCAAGACCTTAAATTAGAAAGAGTCAATAAAAAACAAAACAAAACAACCCCCCCAAACTACACAAACAGAGGAAAATCTGGAAATAAAAATGTAGGAATTCAAATAGGAACCTCAGAGGTATGCTTCACCAACGGAGTGCAAGAACTGGAAGAGAGAATCTCAGGCACTGAAGACAGGATAAAAGAAATGGATACTTCGGTCAAAGAAAATGTGAAATCTAAAAAAACAAAACTAAAGAAAAATCCATGCAGAAAACATCCAGAAAAGCCAGAGACGCCATGAAAAGACCAAATCTAATAATCATAGGAATAGGAGAAGGGGAGAAACCCAGGTCAATGGACCAGAAAATATTTTCAACAAAATCATAGAAGAATATGTCCCTAATCTAAAGTGGAGGTGCCTATCAAGGTACAAAAATCATATAGAACCGCAAATAGACTGGACCAGAAGAGGAATTCCCATTGGCACATAATAATGAAACTCTAAACATACAGAACAATGGAAAAATATTAAAACCTGCAAGGAAAAGAGACCAACTAACATATAAAGTCAGACCTACTAGAATAACACCTGACTTCTCAATGGAGACTCTGAAAGCCAGAAGGACTCAGACAGATGTTCTACAGAATCACAGATGGTAACCCAGAATAATACTCTCAGGAAAATTTTTCATCACAAAAATAAGAGGGAGAAAATAAGACATTCCATGATAAAACCAAAGTTAAACAATATCTATCTATAAATCCTAAAGGGATTAACCATGCTCAGACCAGCAAATTAACACACACACAAACACACACACACACACACACACACACACACACACACACACACACACTCCACACGCCACAAAAATAAAATAACAGGAATCAACAAACATCAACATCTCCCAGTATTATCTTTCAATATCAATGGTCTCAAATAGTCCATCCTTCTGCTTCTTCTGAGAAACACATCTTAAAATCAAGGATTGACACCACCTTAGGGTAAAAAAACTAGACAAGGATATTCTAAGTAAACTGACCTTAGGCAAGCTGGTACAGTCACTTTAATATCTGGCTTAAAAATCAAAACTAGTGGGGAAGAGAGCGGACCACCCAGGAGTGCAGACATCCCGAGGCCACAGGACAAACTGCCACCTCTGCACACCTCTGCCCACATCCCTGGTGCAAGGGGAAACTGCACAGTGCCTCTGGACACAGGGATATAGGAACAGACAGCCGCAGATACCCGTGGTTCTGGTCTGCACCCAGGACTGAACTGATCCGGCCAAACAGCTCCCTGCACCCAAATCCCATGGGGGAGAGAGCTGGAACCTCAGAAGTGTGGATGCTCCTGAGAAGTCAGAGGAGACTACCCTCTGCCCACAGTCCAGACCCAAGAGGAAATCGCATAGTGCCAACTGTGCTCCCTGGGTGCAAGGACCTACACAAGCAGTCAGGGGCAGGACCCTTTGATTCCTGCACATGCCTAGAGCTGGAAGACAGTCTCCAGGAGCACCTCTACAGCTGAGAGCAGAGCACCTGTTTTCAGGAAAGGCTGAAAGAAAACAGGAAAACAGTTCTACAGGAGTGCTGACACAGAGGCCTACAGCAGGGCCAAGTCATTCTCAGAAACAGCAAGACAAGCAAACACCAGAGACAGTCCAATGGCTAGAGGCAAGAGCAGGAACCTAAGCAACAGAAACCAAGACTGCTTAGCATCATCAGAGTCCAGTTCTCCCACCAAAGAAAATACTGAATATCCAAACACACCAGAAAAGCAAGATTTAGATTTGAAGTCACATCTTTCTAGACAGATACCAGGTACCAAAGTTAAATCAGGAACAAATAAACCATCTAAACAACCCCACAACTCCTAAAGAAATAGAAGCAGTTATTAAAAGTCTCCCAAACAAAAAGAGCCCAGGTCCAGATGGGTTCAGTGCAGAATTCTATCAGACCTTCATAGAAGACCTCATGCCAATACTGTCCAAACTATTCCGCAAAATAGAAACAGACGGAGCGCTAGCAAATTTATTCTATGAAGCCACAATTACTCTTATATCAAAACCACACAAAGACCCACAAAGAAAGAGAACTTCAGACCAATTTCCCTTATGAATATTGACGCAAAATACTCAATAAAATTCTTGCAAACTGAATCCAAGAGCACATCAAAACAATCATCCATCATGATCAAGTAGGCTTCATCCCAGGGATGCAGGGATGGTTTAATATATGAAAATCCATCAATGTAATCCACTATATAAACAAACTCAAAGATAAGAAACACATGGTCATTTCATTAGATGCTGAGAAAGCATTTGACAAAATTCAACACCCCTTCATGATAAAAGTCCTGAAAAGATCAGAAATCCAAGGCCCATATCTAAACATAGTAAAAGCAATATACAGCAAACCAGTAGCTACCATCAAATTAAATGGAGAGAAACTTGAAACGATCTCACTAAAATCAGGGACTAGACAAGGCTGCCCACTCTCTCCCTACTTATTCAATATAGTACTCAAAGTCCTAACCAGAGCAATCAGACAATGAAAGGAGGTCAAAGGAATACAAATTGGAAGGGAAGAAATCAAAATATCACTATTTGCAGATGATATGATAGTGTACTTAAGTGACCCCAAAAGTTCCACCAGAGAGCTACTCAACCTGACAAACAACTTCAGCAAAGTATCTGGGTATAAAATGAACTCAAACAAATCAGTAGCCTTCCTCTACTCAAAGGATAAACAGGCAGAGAAAGAAATTAAGAAAATGACACCCTTCACAATAGTCCCAAATAACATAAAATATCTTGGTGTGACTTTAACCAAGCAAGTGAAAGATCTGTATGACCGGAACTTCAAATCTCTGAAGAAAGAAACTGAGCAAGATCTCAGAAGATGAAAAGATCTTCCATGCTCATGGATTGGCAGTATTAATATAGTAAAGATGGCCATTTTGCCAAAAGCAATCTACAGATTCAATGCAAACCCCATCAAAATTCCTACTCAATTCTTTATAGAGATAGAAAGAGCAATTTGCAAATTCATTTGGAATAACAAAAAACCCAGGATAGCAAAAACTATACTCAACAATAAAAGAACTTCTGGGGGAATCACCTTCCCTGACTTCAAACAGTATTGCAGAGCAATAGTCATAAAAACTGTATGGTATTGGTACAGAGACAGGCAGGTAGATCAGTGGAACAGAATTGAAGACCCAGAAATGAACCCACACACCTATAGCCACTTGATCTTTGACAAAGCAGCTAAAACCATCCAATGGAAGAAAGACAGCAATTTCAACAAATGGTGCTGGTTCAACTGGAGGTCAGCATGTAGAAGAATGCAGATCGATCCATTCTTATTGCCCTGTACAAAGCTTAAGTCCAAGTGGATCAAGGACCTTCACATCAAACCAGATACACTCAAACTAATAGAAGAAAAATGGGGAAGAGTCTTGAACACATAGGCACTGGGAAAATTTCCTGAACAAAACACCAATAGCTTATGCTCTAAGATCAAGAATTGACAAATGTGGAGCTGGGGATTTAGCTCAGTGGTAGAGCGCTTGCCTAGGAAGCGCAAGGCCTTGGGTTCGGTCCCCAGCTCCAAAAAAAAGAACCAAAAAAAAAAAAAAAGAATTGACAAATGTGACTTCCTAAAACTGCAAAGCTTTTGTAAAGCAAAAGTCACTGTCATTAGGACAAAATGGCAACTAATAGATTAGGAAAAGATCTTTATCAATCCTACATCTGATAGAGGGCTAATATCCAAAATATACAAAGAACTCAAAGTTAGACTCCAGACAGCCAAATCACCCTATTAAAAATGGGGTACAGAACTAAACAAAACATTCTCAGCTGAGGAATATCGAATGGCCAAAAAGCACCTAAAGAAACGTTCACCATCCTTAGTCATCAAGGAAATGCAAATCAAAACAACCCTGAGATTCCACCTCACACCAGTCAGAATTGCTAAGATCAAAAACTCAGGTGACAGCAGACACTGGCGAGGATGTGGAGAAAGAGGAACACTTCTCCATTGTTGGTGGGATTGCAAACTGGTACAACCATTCTGGAAATCAGTCTGGAGGTTCCTCAGAAAATTGGACATTGCACTACCTGAGGACCCAGCTATACCTCTCTTGGGCATATACCCAAAAGATGCTCCAACATACAACAAAGACACATGCTCCACTATGTTCATAGCAGCCTTATTTATAATAGACAGAAGCTGGAAAGAACCCAGATGCCCTTCAACAGGGGAATGGATACAGAAAATGTGGTACATCTACACAATGGAATATTACTCAGCTATCAAAAACAATAACTTCATGAAATTCATAGGCAAATGGATGGAACTGGAAAATATCATCCTGAGTGAGGTTACTCAATCACAGAAAAATACACTTGGTATGTACTCATTGATAAGTGGATATTAGCCAAAAGCTCAAATTACCCAAGATGCAATCCACAGACCACAGGAAGCTCAAGAAGAAGGATGACCAAAATGCAGATGCTCCCACTCCTTCTTAAAAGGGGGAAAAATATCCACAGGAGGGGATATGGAAGCAACGTTTAAAGCAAGGACTCAAGGAACGGCCATTCAGAGCCTGACCCACATGTGGCCCATATGTATACAGCCACCAAAACTAGATAAGATTGATGAAGCTAAAAAATGTATGCTTAAAGGGACCGGATATAGATCTCTCCTGAGAGACACATCCAGAGCATGTCCAATACCACTGAACTGAGAACAGGACCCCTTTGGGGAGAATTAGAGGAAGGATTGAAAGAGCTGAAGGAGCTTGCAATCCCATAAAAACAACAATGACAACAAACCAGAGCTTCCAGGGACTAAACCACTACCTAAAGACTATACATGGACTGACCCTGGGCTCCAACCTCATAGATAGCAATGAATACCCTAGTAAGAGCACCAGTGGAAGGGGAAGCCCTTGGTTCTGCCAAGACTGAACCCCCAGTGCAAAGGAATATTGGGGGGGCAATAAGAGGGATGTATAGGGGGAACACCCATATTGGGGAGGAGGAGAAGAGGGAATGGGGGCTTATGGACAGGAAACCGGGAAGGGGAATAACCTTTGAAATGTAAGTAAAGAAATATATATAATAAAAAAATTTAAAAAGAGAGATTAAAAAATATTATTAAAGGGCTGGGGACTTAGCTCAGTGGTAGAGCGCTTACCTAGGAAGCGCAAGGCCCTGGGTTCGGTCCCCAGCTCCGAAAAAAAGAACCAAAAAAAAATTATTAAAAAGAAAAAAACTAATCAGAAGAGATAGGAAAGGACTTACGGATCTAAAGAAAAAATCTAGGAAGAGGAAATGATAATTCTTAACATCTCTGCCCCAGACACAAGGGCGTCCAAATAAGCAAATTGAGCACGGCTACAGCTTAAATCACAGACTGACCCTCACACTGACAGCAGCAGACTTCGATCCCCAGCTCTCACCAACAGACAGGTCACCCAGACAAAAGCTAAACAGAGATACTGAAGCTAAATGAGGATATAAACCAGTATTAGAAACAGACATCTACAGGGTGTTTCACCCAAACACAGAAGAGTATACCTTCTTCCCAGCATCTCATGGAACTTTCTTCAAAACTGACTACATACTTGGACACAAACCAAGTACAACAGATACGAGAACACTGAAATAACATCCTGCATCCCATCTGAAAACCAGAGATGAAAGCTGGATATGAACAAGAACAGAAACAACAAAAATCTTACAAATTCATGGAAACTGGACAACTCGCTCCTGAGTGAAAAGTGGGTCAAGACAAAAAATAGCAAAGAAATGAAAAGCTTTCTAGAATTTAATAAAACCGGAAACACAGCAAATCCCAAATCAATGTGTATGATGAAAGTAATTCTAAGAGGCAAATTCATAGCACTGTGTCTACATTAAAAACAAACAAACAAAAAAAAAAAACAAAAACAAAGACGGAGAAACCTCATATTAGTCACTTAAGAGCACACCAGAAAGAATTGTGGGTATCCTCAGCCATCTCAAAACTACTCTGAGGCTTCACGTTACATCTGTCAGAATGGCTAAGATCAATAAAACAAATGACAGCTCATGCAAGAGAGTCTGTGGAGTGAGGGGACCACCCCTCCATTGCCGGTGGCAGTGAAAATCTGCTCAGCCACTATGGAGATCAGTGCAGTCATTCCTCAGGAAGTTGAGAATCAATCTGCCTCCAGATCCAGCTATACCATCTTTGGGGATGTAATCCAAGGATGCTTCATTTTATAGAGAAACAAGCTTAACAGTGGTTATCCCTGCAGCATCCATTGTAAAAGGAATTTTAATAGTGGTGGTGTTTCTCTATCCCCAGCTATCCCAACCGGAAGAGGCAGAATCTACCAGAATTAATCACGTTTTACTGGACCATACCTAGGCAGTCACTGACTTATTCTAATCCGTAATCTAATCTCGCTACCTCCCAGCCAAAATCCCTGAGACACTTGCATTTTAGTATTGGCCTGGCTCTCTGGGCTTCAGGTATGTTCTCCTCTGATGTCTCTCTGACCCCTTCCTCATGGTCTCTCTCCCTTGTGCTCCCCTGTCTGGTGGAAGTCCTGCCCTATTCTCTCTTCTGCCCAGCCACTGGCTGGTTAGCTTTTATTGACAAGTCAGAGAACAAATGGGAAGCAATGTTGATACAAGCTTGACACAGGAGATACTTAGAATGAGCGTTACAGTGCCATGTCCAGATTGCAACAAGATATGGGGCAGAGAAACCAGCATTCGGACATGGAGACGTCCAGCTGCTGCCTACCGAGAGCCTTCGCCTCTACAGACTAACATCCTTGATACAGGAAAGTACTCTGCAGGCTACCAAAGGAGAAAAGTAAACACAGAGATACAGGACTAGAAAAGCCGGGGTGGGCCCAGGCCATCTTTGTGTTACAACGAGCTTTCGGAGTGATTCTGATGGATGTAAACATGTGGGAGCCACTGCATTAGGAGAGGTCATCAGTAGTCAATGACAGATTTATGTGGTCACTGTGGCTATCTTCAGTGAAATGGCTTTTTGTGAAACTAATGGTCACCACCATGGACAGAAACCACAAGGTCAACTAGCTGCTTTCCTCCTGCTTCAGAAGGATGGATACACACACACACACACACACACACACACACACACACACACAGCTCTTTTGGTTCAAACCATGATCAGAAAATAAGAGAATTTATGAATTTCATAATAGAACTGGCTAGAGACAAAATCCAGACGCATCTTAACAGGTTGGTGAATGAAAATCCTTGCTGAAATCCCGCCACCTCTCCCATGTCTAAGATTAGAGCACTGATCAAGAGGGAATGGGGCACCAAGAGATTTGGAGACACAGGTATAAGTTGCTCAGAAAAGAGTACCTTTATAATTTCAAAATGCCTGATATCTCTCATAGTCAAAGTTATCTTCTGTGATTATATTATATATTAATATACTATACACATTACATATGTACATACATACATACATTACATATCTGTACACAAATACACTCTTGGCATATTTGATGACCTAATACAGTACCTGCATAGCCTAGGAGGTAAAGACTAGGTTTTCTTTAGATTTATTTACTTATCTTTTAAAAGAATTATTCATTTATTTTATATATCTGAGTACATTGTAGCTGTCTTCAGACACACCAGAAGAGGGCATCAGATCCCATTACAGATGGTTGTGAGCCACCTTGTAGTTGCTGGGACTTGAACTCAGGACCTCTGGAAGAGCAGTCAGTACTCTTAACCACTGAGCCACCTCTTCAGCACAAGACTGAAGAGGTTTTAAAATTCATCAACTACATGATCAGTTTTCTATAACACGTAGTTATGTTTCCTATGAATTTCACTTACAAACCACTATAATACAAATGTCAGTATTAGTAACGAACCACACTGCTAAAGGAACAATACATCCTTGTAGTACATGGCTTTACTCTTGTAGGTCTCCTCTTCATCTCACTTCCTCTGGAAAAATTAAAATTACAGTTAGATTTTCCTTTTCTTTCATTTGTATTATGGTACTGCATACATAATTCTGCACATCAATTTCAGTTTGTGTGCATATCAATAAGCTTGATGTTTTCATGCTCAAGGACACTGGGAATTCAGAGAGAGGGGGGAGGGGGGAAGAGAAAGAGAGGGAGGGAGAGAGGGAGGGAGGGAGGGAGGGAGGGAGGGAGAGGGAGAGAGAGGGAGAACAGGCCTGAATAGTTCCTCCTTGTGAGTAGTCATGGTAGAAAGTCACTTGGAATAGTCAACTTTAGATTATCTTTAACAAGTACAGAACTAGCTCCAGTTTGTAAACTGATTTTAATTTAGTTAAAACACAGGATCCACCTTTCCCCTGGAAGTGTTCTACCTACCCCTCTGCATAGTTTCTAAGGTGCTGTCACAGTATTAGGACTTGCAAAACAATGCTTACTGTATGGCAGAGCCACAAGGACCTCAACGTTGCTGCAGCTAAAAACAATAACTGGAAGTCCATGGAGATGCTGGCACCAGGAACCCCTGTTACTGCAACTCTGCGGGTTCATGTTCAGGGTCACGTTCTCTTCTTCCATAGATGTGGGGGGCAGAGATGTCATATGACACTATCATAACACGTAAGAAGTCTGACTCTATCAACAGTTAAAAGCGGTTTCATATGTTTTTATATTTTATTATTATATTTCTTAAGTGTGTGGTTTCTGTGAAAACCATTAAGCATGTGGGAGCATGGAAAATAATGCTACACTTGGGTAGAATAAGCATAAGAATCATTTAAATATTATTGAGTTTCTTAGTTTTGGTGAAGGCTTCTTTAAAAAGATTCTATTTCATCTGTGGTATGGAAGGTCTCTGGTCACCTCAGCAGAAACTTAAGATGTAGGCACATGGCTACACAAACGGGGCTATCTAGTTGTGTGTTTTATATACGTATTCATATTCATATGTATAAAGTCACATTGATATCAGGGGTATTCGGTCTGGTTTAGATTTTAAGTATCAGATCTCAAGTCCAAAATACACAGAAACAATTATTTACATCCAACTGTTGATAAAAGGCTCCTTATTCACACACAAGACATTATTAAAACAAGTCTGAAAAGATGGGCAGCTTTTGAACTTGATCATCCATAAAATGTCAAAGTCTCTCAATCAGCATTAATGTTTTATAATGTCCTTTTGTTTTATTTCTCTTTGATATGAAGTCAATAAAAATGCCTAAGGGAATTTCAAAGTAGTTCTCATTTGACGAGGTGTACATTTAAGGTATATTCTGGTATCTTTCTTTAAAAGGATTGTTTATTTTTATTTTATGTGTATAAGAGTTTGCCTATATTTATAAATGTATATTATTTGTGTGCTCGGAACCTGAAGAGGCCAGAAGAGGGCACTGGATCCCTGAAACTAAAGTTACAGATGGTTGAAAGCTACCACAAGGGTACTGGGAACCAAACCCAGGTCCTTTGCAAGAGTAGCTAATGTTCGCAACTGGTTAGTCATCTCCCAACCTTATATTCTAGTATCTTAATTTTCTAAAACCATGATCACATGACTGGAGGCTTTTTTATTGCTTTCTCAGCAATCTGTGTCTAGGAGTCACCAAAAAGATGACAACAGGCTCAGCTGAAAGGTCCTATGTTATACCCAGTGCTAACCCAAGAGAAGGCCAGACTGAAATTGGATTTAAAAAAAAATCAAATTAACCCCCCCCAAAATGTGTTCAATTACTTCATTATGACTAGAGAATTTCTCTGGATACATGGAAAACATATTTGGTAGGAATATTATTTAATCTCTTAAGAGTAAAATTTCAAAATAAAAAAAAAAGGACAGCTGGTGAATTTATTTTACAGTTGGAATGGAGATGAGGAAGCAAACACATGGCAAAGACGGTGATTTGGGGACTTCCTGGGTGACTTGGGGACTTCTTGGGTGACTCAGACACCTGGGTAGCTGGAGCTGAAAAGAATTTTTATTTGGTTGACAGGAAGCTAGAATTAAAATCAGTTGCTGAATTCCAACCAATTTAAATAAATTACTTGACCTACAAAAGACGCAACCCTCCACCCCACAGCGCAGCTGCCAGACATCTATTTTCCAAACGGAACAACAGATGGTTCTGAACAATACGCAGTGTAGCAATTTTCAGGCACTCCATGGTGTTTTTCTCTTGCTAAAATTATAAGCATAATTGAGGGGGGTGAGGAACCAAGCTCAGACTTTTATGAAAGACTCCACTATTTCTGAAGTGTAAAACCATTTAATGTGCTCCAGCCATGGTTTTAGCATTGTCTTTAGAAATTCCTGCATTCGCTCTTGGATTTACACAGGACGCACAGCAGGGTGGGGCTCCCTTAGCCTTGAGTTCTACCTGGAAGGGCTTGAAAGCACAGAACCGTTTCCTGCTCACAGTGTGTATTGAATTGAAAAGCAGATCTTGTTGGTGAGCTGGGCAAATATGCCAAGTAACTTGGGTGAGGTAGCTCACACCTATACCTCTAGGATTTGGGAAGCTGAGTGAGGCAAGTGGAATGTCAGGAGTTCAAGTGACATCCTCGGCTAGTATGTATGAGAGCCTGGCTCCGTCTCAAGAAAAAAAAAAAAAAAAAAAGGATCAACTAAGCCCAAGGCAATGATACTTTCAACCCAATACCTCTGTAAACTTTTCGTGACCTTTCAGATAAAATTACCTAATGACTGACTCTTTTGCCCTCTTTGCTAGATGACTCATCTTCCTAATCACAATTTAACTTAGAAACTCTCCACTGCCTCTTTCTATTGGCCTGGCCGTGTGAACTTGAAGTTTCTTTGGCTTTTCTAGACACCAGGGTGGTCTTCACAACCCAGCTGGAGTTTCCATGAGAATGCGTTGATAAAGCAGGAGAAAGTTATCTTCTGGCCAGCTATGGTGTCGATAACAACAAAAGAGAATTTCTATGACCCTCTCAGGCTTTCCCCTCCTGTGCACAATTCAAAAAGACCCAGCTAGTGAAAGAATTGCAAGTGTACTAAGTGTGCTGTACACTAAAGTGCACAAAGTACACTAAAGTGTGCAAGTGCTTCAGATTTACACATACCACTACCAAAGTGTTACCAGCCAAGACCCAGAGTGCCCGGCATGTGTGCTCACAAGTCCGATTGCTTTCCCCTCACAGCATCCTGAATGATGACAGGACTCCAGTAACTAACCTTATCTCTTCCTGATTTCAAACACCTTCCCATAAACCATATGGTCAGAGATCAGACTGCTCTCTGTTCTTGCCAATGCAAAGCTGGTCACCGGTGATAACCAACCACCTATAATGCACCCCTCTCAATCTCCCCAGTACAAGAAAACTAAGTTAATTTTGGTGAAAGAGAAGATGTGACATCTGTATCAAGCACTGGGGGGGAAAGTCAGGGTAACAGAATAGCATGACAAAGTCAACATAGACCGCTGGTGCTTTGTAGTATCAGTGACTTTATACCCTAGCAAGAAAGGACAGATCACCGTGAAGAATTTCTGTGTCCATCTAAATATTTACCACTAGGAAAAGCACTAATATACCAATTAAATGGCTTTAGTCAGTGAGTTCCCAAAAGAAGAGGATTACCGCTAGAGCCTGGAGCTCCCTTGTTTCTTCCTCCGCCGCTGATGCGTGATAAGACAGGACCTATGGGTAAGACAGGAACCCAGGTTACACAGGCAGGACGACTGATGCACACAGAACATCCGACTGGAGTCCTGCTCCAACTTGTGAGGCAGGTAACAAGGGTCTCTCACTGCCAACTCTCAGTTGTGGCTTTCATCAACACAGTGAAACCTCCATCGAGGGTTCATTGTGTGCTTCTGAAGCTACACTCCTTAGTTCTCAAAGAAAGTCCTGAAACTTTCACTCTGACACTGTTGATATAACAAACCCATTGTTTATAAGACACTCTACAAAGGATGACTGGCTCACGCAGCAGCAAGATTATTTTGAACTGTTTTTTTTTTTTTTTCAGAAACAGACTTGTTGTGTTCAGCCTAGGGGAGCAAAACTCTTGCCCGAAGAGTTGCTGTTGGGATGGGGGGAAGTGGTTTAGAAATGGCTCTCAGGTGAAATCTGTAACAACTATCAAATTCACTCTGGAATGGACACTCACACAGGATGAAAGGGGCTCTTAGAGTCTACAAGCCAGGGACAGAGAAAGTAAAGCGGCAGCTGAAGACACTGGCTATTCACGGGAGAACCAGGACTCAGTGCTTCTTCACGAGCTGGGCTTACTTTAAACCTTCTAACGAACGAGATAAGAATCATAATTCTCATTTTCAAAAAGGGTGACTTGTAAGCAATGGGGGATAATTTTAGAAATTCCCTTTAAACCAAAGATGTGGCTGTATTCAAAGGCTTATTTTATACTTAAATAAAAAATGTAAAGTTCTAGTTCACAGAGGGAATAATATTTGCAGCCTCTCCAGAAACCTAGCTGTATCAGAAGGAAAAGTCCCTGACCCGTTAGTGTGAAACACTTGTTTCTGCCATTTACTGATTTTCCTTTATTTATTTTCCTTTATTTTTTTTCTTTTCCTTACTTTCAATTCTCCCAGATTGGTAGGGGACTTTTTTTTAAAGATTTATTTATTATGTATTATTGTAATTGTCTTCAGACACACCAGAAGAAGGGATCTGATCCCGTTACAGAGGGTTGTGAGCCACCATGTGGTTGCTGGGAATTGAACTCAGGACCTCCGGAAGAGCAGTCAGTCCTCTTAACCGCTGAGCCATCTCTCCAGCCCAGTAGGGGATTTTTTTAAAAAGCTTTTTGTTTTTGTTTTTAAATAGATATCCTCATAAAGAGATGTGCAAGCGGGAGATAAACAGGGAAGAGACAGACACAGTGATGGTGGGTATCCCCATGAATGGAGAGCAGCAGGCAAATACTGCTTTAAGCAGAAAAAGCAGGAGATGGACCAGAGTCTTGGTGTGGTCCTATTAGCCTTGGTAAGAGTCTAAATATTTGGGATCTCCTTTCTTTAGCTTTTAAACAAGCATATGGGCATCATCATGAGCATCCCGTGTTTTTATGCTGTGAGTGTTAGGAGGAGAAGCTGAGTGTGTCCCCGGGCAGACCAAATCCCACGGGCTTCTTCCCACCTCTAACGTCACCATCTGCTTGGCCATGGCTCTCTCCACCGCTTCGTACATCTGTGTGTTCTGGATCCCCAAGCCACAGAAGATGACAAAAGCCTCCAGGAATTGTTCATCGTTTTGGTTGAAAGCCTTAATCTTGCCAGTCTTCTCCTCCATCTTATTAACAAGTTGGCAAACCCCTGTAGCGATCCAAGAAATTAAGCACATATGACTGTCAGTCACCACAGCACCGATCGGCCTCAGTATTCACACTCAAAGATTGCCTTACTGTTTTCTCTCAGAAATAGTGTCTCCAAGTGAGAACAAACCTAGGAGAGGGGCCCCGATTAATTTCTATGAGTGTTAGTTTTACACAGCCCTGAATGTATATCGTGTATGATATAAAAAATTCCTAGAGGACTATTTTCCTCCAGTTTGGTCATGAATTTTAGATCAGTTGAGTCCCCAAAGACAACTTGTCCTTCGGAAACTAATTGGATTTTTGTACATGAGCCAAGAGAACAGTTTTGAGGCAGATCAGAGTTTTGGGTCACACAGTCTGCCTTCCTTTACGGAGAAGTTGGAGTTTAAAAATGCAATTACATACAGAATAGAATGGGGAAAATAGGCAGCTGACATAGGCAGCTTCGAATTTCAAATATATGCTCGAGTATTCAAGATAATCACATGGGAAGAAGTAAACACAGATACAACGAGTATTTTAGATAATAAAAGCAGACTTAGTCCCCAAAGAATACCATGATGTCTCCTTATAGGTCAGCCATGAAGTTGGGCAAGAATGGCGGGTTGTCTTAATGTTAGGATAATCTTTACTCAGCTGGTGTTGCTAAGAGATTCTGTGTCTACAGAACAAGGTTCCCGCACAAGGCATGGGTGTACGCGGCCCATGACTGAGTAAAATATGTTAACTTTTATCACTTTGTCTCTAAATAGAAGACTTCCGGTATGTGTCCACTGTGGGATAGGCACTGTGCTGGGTTCTTGAGTAGATACACAGTCTCTGGTCCTCATGATTTTCCTTATGAAGGTGGTGGGACTGTTACAGGAACGAGGAGGAGGTTGCTGCGTTTACTCACAGCTACATAGCACCCACGTGAATCTAAAATCCACCTCTGCCGTGGCTTACACCTAGCTCCGTTCACTGAGCACGCTCACTCGCATGCAAAGCTCAACCTTTGCGGTGGACTCTCCATCTACCTGGGGCCTGCGCTGCTGTCGCGTGCTGTCCTGCCTGTTTCCCAGGTAAAGCCTACATCTCCTTCAAAAAGAGGTCCTCAGCCTCGCAGCTCAGACACAGGGCAGGCGTTTCTCCTCCTTGTGTTCACAGTAACACTGGGTGAGTGAGGACAGACTCCGCTTCTGTTTCTTTCTTGGCTTTAAGCGTGTTGGGTTTAGCAATCCCCTCCCCACAATCCCACTTTCTCAGCTAACAAAATCCTGGCAGACAGTAAGAATTTTAGAGAAAAAAAAAATGTTGAGTTAATGAAAAAAATTCAGGACCCCAGCTCTGACCCGAGGTACTTTCCCACGGAGATTATATCGACTATTAGCCCTTATTTTTCCTGGAACACAAAAGATTTTCATGGTCTGTGCTGACCATGTCTGATTACATATTAATTCCTTTTGTCACCATGGTAGCACTCTCTATTTTAACAAATGATGTGGATTCTGCTTTTCATTTGTGTTTGCCTACGTAGTGTTTGTGCCTGCATGCTCTCTCCTAGCTGCATGTAGTTCTGCGGGGACCCCCTTTCCAACACTATTCTATTATAAAGCAAGACTTCAAACAAGACATAAAGACGGTGGACCATGAGAGCAAAAAGCCACACATAACACAGCACCCAGCATTCATTATCTTAACAACACACACCCCATATTTGGTAAAAACACCAGGGCTATGTCCTCTCATCTTTGTGGATCCTCACATTATAACCATGGGACTGTTTACATCGGCTCTGCCTGCCTCCCAGCTGGAATTTTCCTGCAAGTCATCTGTTTCAGACCCTTCCGCTCCGATCGCAGATGAAGGGTCTTTCAGTTTTCACACAAGTTATCTTAGACACTGGTGGCCATTGCTCAGAAAGAAGATTTTTCAGATTACCTCATAGCAGTTTCCCCAGGCGCACAATGGAAAGTGTGACAGAGGGCTCAGGGTGAGCAATTTGCTAAGCTATGCCCTAATTAAGTCTGGTACACAGCAATTCAAATCTGTCCTGGCTAAAATTCGCTTAACAACTATGTTAAGAGGTATTAATGGATCTGGAGATGGAACTCAGTGGTGGACTGCAAAGCTCTGAGGACAAAAAGGAAAAGAAGGAGGAGGGGAGAGTATTAAATGATACTCTGGAATTGCTCACAAACCATTTAAATGGAATGCCAGATGCATATTAAGTCTGCTGTGTCCACAGCCTAGTGCAGAACGGATAAAATGCTCCCGTGTTACAAGCCACCACCACAGGTGAAGAAATACAGACCTAAGCTCCAGGGCGAGAAAGGGAGCCGAAGGCAAACAGCCACTTAAGCACGTAATTAAATTCTCGCTCCAGAGCTGGCTGGGCAGCACGAGTGCCGATCCCACTGATCACATTAAATCCCTTAGAAAATCTAATCGTGGCAAGCAAAACTCCACGGGAAGGTTTATAAGACACCAATGGAGTTGCTCCTGGAGAGAATTTAAGACTTGGCCACATAGACTGATTAAATTTTCACCATTTCTTCACAAATGACCCATGAGAAGAGCTGGACAATGCGATGATGGAGTGCGAGGCGTGAAAACGATTTCATGCGTTTTAATAAATATAATCGTAAGGTAAAAATAAGACCCAAGACTGAATTAGGAGGAAGTGGAAGCAATAATAAAACCAAACAGTAAATTAGCCATGTTTCCTAATATCACTGTGGGGGTGGGGCACTTAACATCAGCTCCTGTGGCCACGGCCATTGTAAGAGCTGGTCACTGCCCAGCACCGCTGGAAACCACAGAGAGGATGCTGGGAAACCTGCCACTGCGGTCTTTCTTGAAATTCTGAGGCTCCTCATCTGCTCCCAACCTCCTAGCTTTGTGGCAGCGCAGGGCGAAGGCATATGTATGTACTTTGCTAGAGCAGCAGACTCTCTCTGCCATAGATGCGAACATAAAAATTAGCGCCTGGCCTTAAAATAAACCAAACCCACTTTAACACCAATCTTAAGAAAAAAAATGTTTTTTGCTCATCCTTGGGGGCCAACAATCTTAGTCAAGAGGTTTTAAAAACTAGATTTAATCTTGTAAAAGATATTTGTGTTGACTTTTTCAGGTAATTAAGAGAATCATCTCCTCAAGAAGCAACTGACTCCTGGCATTGAGTTTTTTATTTGGAAGCGTATGGTGTCTCACAGGGGGCAGTGTCACACACATGGATGAGAGGTAATTCCACTTTACATCCATGTAAGCTTCTGCAGAAGTAGATTAATGTTGCTCCATGATCCTGCATCCTATGCAACCCACCCTGGTCCTTCTTTCCCCTTCACAACTACACCTCTTAGCATCAGCTTTGAAGGGGGGATCCTTCATCGGTTCCAGACAATGGCCTCACACTCGGCAGTATTGGGGCAGCACAAATTGGACTGCATGGGTTTAAAAAGAGAGAAAAAGGAGGCAAGTTGGGTGGGCAGGGAGGTCGGGATGGATCTGCGAGAAGCTAGGGCGAATATGATCAAAATAAATTGGCTGACATTCTCAAAATTAATAAAAATATTTTAAGAGTCATTTTGCTGGGTGTGGTGTCATGGGCTTTTAATTGGTAGGCAGATATCAATGAATTCAAAAGTTATCAAGTTCCAATGCCAGCCAGGACTTCAAAGTAAGTCCGTGTCTCAAAGACCAATCCACCCCTGTCCTTCCCCAACAATATCCACAAATGAGAGAAAACCAGGGCATTTGCCTTTCTGCGTCTGGATTGGCTCATACAGAATCAGTGCCAAGAACAGTTTATGTCTTTGGGCTCCATCGACCCCAAACATTAAAGGTGATTGCTAACACTCTTCGTTACTCTTAAGATGCTGAGGACACCACATACTGAAGTCACAGACATGGAGAAGCCATGCTGGTTCCAACATGAAAGTTTTGTCTCTGTTGTTAGCTTTCAGAGCACTGGGAAGTGCTATGTGTAGTACCAGAGAGAAAAGTAATCACCATCCTGAGTCAGCCATGAACCTGTGAGCCACAGCTGCAGTTGGCCTGGCAAGATATGTTTACTGGTCCAATAGTGGCACCAGTGTCATGGCAGTAACCAACTACTTTCCAATTGGACTTAAGGCCCGCCCACAAGCCGAAACCTACACTCAGCACCATCGCTGAGACCAGAACTCAGGTCTAGAAACAGCAAAGACTCAAAAGGAGAAACCGCTGGTTTTACTATTAAGTGAGTAGAATATTAAACTGACCAACAATTTATCATTATATTCATAGACTAGTGAAAAGCAGAAAAAGCAGGAGATGGACCAGAGTCTTGGTGTGGTCCTATTAGCCTTGGTAAGAGTCTAAATCAAAGAAGATTCTCATCAAAGAAGATTCTTTTTGAAGTATATGGTAATTAATTCTCATCAAAGAAGATTCTTTTTGAAGTATATGGTAATTAATACACCTGTTTAAATTGCAGAAAATAAGAGAAAAATGTGGCCCCCTGAATGGGACATTTATCTTACCACCCAAGACTCAGGGATCATTGTAAAAGAGGGGGAGGAAAGACTGTAAGAACCACAGACAGGGAATGACTAGAAAGAAAACAGTGTTGTCTGATCCCCACAAGGCGGTTGAACATATGAATTCAATTCACGGCAGTTGCGAATGTACAGGACGTGCATAGACTTGAGCCAGGCAGAATCTCAACATAGGGAGAGAAGGTGGGTATAATATGGTGTGTGACAGATGATAAACAGCATATAATATATAATATAATACATAATATGTAAATATAATATAATGTATGGTTTAAAATCTAAAAATATATTACCTCCTTCAAATATGCTTTGAAGTTGGTATGGAGATTAAAGATCAAAATACCTGGAAAGATAACATGGAGCAAAGGGCATATTTAGCTTTATTAACAGGGCAAACACACGGTTAAAATGAATGAATGATAACTGAGAAAATTTTCTTCTGGGGAGTGGTGGAAACATTCTATATCAGGCAGTGCAAACAAAAACATTTATTGATAGGATATAATACTTTGGGTAATAAAGTTGATGATACAACAGGCTCTGAACTGGTCTAATGTTTATAATTTCATCTAAATGTCAGTAATGAAAACCAATGAAGAGGAAGGAATAAGATTACAGAAAGACACACAGGGTGGCCTGTTTGTCTGCGTGTAACTCTGTGGGGATTCTCTATTAGAACGCCATATGGGGATCTGGTCTGTGACATTGAAGACGAACTGTCCACAGCCATGATCTTTTCCCCATGGCTCCCATGGAAATCTAACTGTGTGCAGGACTCTATCTCCCAGCTTTTCACACATACAAACCAGCAGGGAACACTGGGAAATTTCCATTTCACACTTGCAATGAACTCGAGTACCTTGTCTGTTCCACAAACTCACACAGGAGCTACTTATTTCTCTTTTAAAAAAGGATTTCTCTTTTTAATGGCTTTTGATGCTCTTCGCTTCTGCTTTTCAGCAGGATGTGAAAGCATGGGCCCGATTACTCATATTCTTTGGTTTTGACTTTTGTTTTTTGAGACAGGGTGTCTCTGCTATGCAGCCCTACCTGTCCTGGAACTTGCTCTATGGACCTCAGACTCACAGAGATCTGCCCATCGTGTGCACCGTGCCTGGCTGAGTCTTCTCATTCTAAGCTTTAAAAGCTTTGCTCATTTTCTGGAAACCGACACAGGATCAAAGAGTGAATTTTGACAGATCCACGAAGTTACTGAGTGCTCCTAATTGTTTACATGAAAGTGAAGCAAAGGGCTTATGAGTTCCTTCCCCAGGCCTGGGCTCTGTAACCAGCTGAAAGTGCAGGAGTGCCAGACGCGTCTCTCCCTCAGCCCCGGTGACCCTGCCTATCATTTCACAGCGACGGTGTTGAGGGTCTTTTTCTTCCTTACGACAACATATTAGTAAATGATACCTCCCTGAAGGAGCTCGATTCCACACTCTCCAAGGCAGCTTATGTTAGTTTCTTATAATTACATAAAAAACATTTTCTAAAAGCATAACATAATGTAATCCCCGTTGGTCTCCTAGCAAGTGAAGTTTTCTAACAACATTTGTTGCTTATTCTGGAGATCGGCTGGTGATGATGTTTATAGATATGCTTCCATGTTTGTTGGCTTCTGGTCTTTTTGTCTGAGCCCAGAAGAGCGCTGCAGAAAACACAGTACAGCAAGGAGTGGCCTACAAGCTTCTCGGAGTGTATGTGGGCTCTGACCCGGAGCCTGACAGGTGCAGGACCTACAGTGGCATGCTGGTGACAGGGGACAGCAAGACTGGTGAAGAAGACCAGAACAGACAGGAAACTTTAGAACGCAAACGTGAACCTGAAAAGTAACCGGTTCCCTTCCTATGAGCTATGCTGGAAGGCAAATCAAATAAGGGAAATCAGATTAGTGGGTCTGGAATCAGAACCTGGGAGGGCAGCTCATGGAATATTTAATGGCTGGCTAGCAAAGGAATCAGAGTTGTGTCCAAGTTATACAGGCACTTTCAACATTTGTAAAACACACACACACACACACACACACACACACACACACACACACACACACACACCCCACACAGGCACATGCACGCTAGCACACCTACCTCCCTGTCTCCATGTTAAATAATAATGCCTCTTTTTCTTACAATTTGAAAGCTATACAGTTTTTTTAAAGATAAATTTATACATAAGTGATGTTCCATTGGGGTTTTCGTGTCAAATTTTAGTCTTTTGAAGTCAGCTGTCTTTCCTTTATTTCTACAATCTTGGGAGCATACTTGGGAGCAGAACTGCTCTCTCTGTGTCAACCATGGATAACCAGAGTACAAAATAACATACTATTTGTCCACCTCTGTCTTTTTAAACATGGGGTTTCACTATGTAGGCCTGGGTGGCCTCCAACTTGGAAATCCACCTGCCTCTGCCTCTTGAGCGTGGGAACTAAAGCAATGTGCTACCAATGCCCAGCAATGTTTGCCCTGCTCTTAATAAAGCCCATGACACCTAGGGGTAAACACATCAGTGACAGGGAGCATCCTTCCATTGTCTGGGGGAAGGCATTTTGTGCCATTATGTAGTAGAGGTTGTCCTTTAACCTCCGTATACAAATGTAAGACCCTAGGACAGGAGGGATTTCTGCTTTGCTCACTGATTTATGCCAGGTGCCTAGACTGTGGGAGTGCTCGCAATAAATACTGATTAAACGAATAAACGAATTAATCCAGTCTACAACTTCTACTACATATTTGAAAAGTCAAATATCAGGAAATAGACTAAATATACATTGTCAGTTGATGCCTCTCAGTGTATGAACTTTGAACATGTTTTATGTGTATGTGAGTGTGTGTCTGTGTGTGCACAAAGGGGGTTGTGCAAGTGTGTCACAGTGTGGATGTGGAGATCAGAAGACAACACTCGAGTTGGTTCTCTCCTCTACCATAAGGATCCTGGGAATAGAATTTAGGCTTGGCGGCCAGCACCTCCCCCACTGAGCCATTTTGCCAGGACAGTCTATAGTCTTTAGCACATCAATCTTAAACAAAACTCTCAGATAAAACCGTATCTTGATGATTAAAACATAAAATATATCTAATAAAATGTCTGATGTGTATGGAGGAATTTATCAACATAGTTAACTTCTAACTCTAAATTTTCTCTTTCCTCAGACATTTTATTCTTTCAATTCACAAGTCACATTTGAAAGTAGTAGGGAATATTTTTCTCTTACACAAATTCTGAGTGTTCAAGCAGTGGAAAGGTCTTACCTATGACTTTGTTCTTCTTCCCATTTTTTATAGGCGTGCAAAGCAAACTTCCGATGCAGTGCGTGCTTATATGGCCCATGTTTTCATTCTAAAGAACAAAACCAAGACCGCTAAAACAACAGTAATGGCTGGTCCCACAAATATCGCATTACCTGTAAGGTACATGTGAAATAACTCATGTGCTCATCTTAGATCAGCCACAGACGATGAGCAGCAAAGTCAATCTTTATTAGAAAAATATACCAAGTGTCCTTTATTCTACTTAAACCTTTCAAAGAGTCTATAGTAAAAGCAAGTCAAATAGTTATTCAGTGTGTGCTACCCTGGTGAGGTAGAGGTCTCAATTCACAAAGCAGGCAGAATTCAAATCCTAAAACAACATATTACAGTATTGGAATTCTTAATAACGCCACCATTCTTGAAGCCTACATTTCCATAGTCTGACAAAGTTGTCCCAAGTATGCAGACAACAGAATCAAGACAGCCTTGTGTCACAGGCTGGCATTTTCGAAAGATTAAAGAAAACACCGAATTCAAAGCGTTCAGTGTCTGCGGAACACATCTCTGTAATGACTTCGCTGTCAAGGCAAGCGGATACCCATCTTTCCCAAGGAGCAGCTCACTAAGAAGACTGCCAGTGGCGTGCATCCAAACCACAGGGACCTTAACTTTTACAGATAAAACCAGGAACTCCATCTGAGGAAAGTCTCTGACACCATGTCCTTTAAATCACCTCAACTTGCACATGCTGGTTTGTCACTATACAAAGAGTCAGCGGAAGCACACAGCACACCCTCCCCAGCAAACATAAACATACTTTACCATCCCCTCCCTCGAGCAGGAAAACCAGAGATCCTCCCCCTTAAACAGCCAGTTTCCAGCCTAGTCCTTCAGACAAAAAGCAGCTGTGCATGTGGGTCTGAAGGGAAAACAGCCGGTGAGCATCAGGTCTACCAATCGGGTTACTTACTGTCCAGGGAAATCTGTTGTCCTTGGTGACATCTGGGATATTAAGTGGCTCCATCGTGTTTTTGACATACTGAGCATACATGTAATTGATTTTGTTTGCATCGTGCTCCCTGTAGAAATAATAGATGTGAGTTCCTTCCACGCGGTGGGAAAACACGCTATACAAATCGGTAAAGGAGGGACGCGTCTGTGAGCTGCAGGGGGCAACCTACATCCTAACCTGAAAACATGTTAGATGAATACAGCTCAGTCATCACCCCAATCTGAATGGTCTGATACAGCAAACACCCACACGGTTCCGTCTGTCCAGAACGGCAGTTCTCAACCTGTGGGTCGTGACCCCTCTGGATGTCACATTTCTGATAACCTGAATATCAGATGTTCCCATTACAATTCATGACGTACAGTTATGAAGGAGTAATGATGTAATTTTATGGCTGGGGGCCCCCACAACATTTAACTTTATTAAATGGTCACACTTAAAAGAATTTTAGTAGGTTTTCTCTAGATGCGTCATCCTCCGTGTGTGTGTGTGTGTGTGTGTGTGTGTGTGTGTGTGTGTGTGTGTCTGTGTGTGTAGTATTTTCTGTCTGACATGCCTCTTTTAGTTGCAGTTTTACTAACTGAAGAGATGGGGAAGTAGGAGGTGATATTTAAACATGAATATATGCCTTAGGCCTGGGATACCTCCCTGAGTTATTGGTCAGTGAATGCCCTCTCCCTGAGAAGTAGATTTCATGGTTCCAGAAGGCACCACACAAGCTTTCAGGACTAAGTGGGAATCCTACAGCTATGATGCCCGTGAGCCACCGCAATGAGCAGCGTAGCAGAATAACTGAGGGTACAGTAGTGGCATGAATGCCTCAGTGGTAACCAAGAGCTCTCTAATTGGACTTAACAGCCCACTCGGGTGAACTCATGCCTGGCACTGGACACCAAGCCAACAATGCAGGGTCACTGAGGTCATGTGTTTGGAGGAGAACCTACAGCTGCTGCTTTAGGAAATCACGATGTCTAACTACATCCTAAATATTTGTCCTTATACCGACAGATGACGGAAGTTCTCACACCTTTATAAAAGGAGCTTCTCTTTGCAACAGAAGGGGAGACCATCAAAACCACAACCAATCGAAACGCAGAGATGTGGAGTCAAGTTTCTACCGCTACGTCTACAGCACAGCTCCTACACCCGAGACGCAGGGATTGTTGGAGGAGTGGAAAGACGCTAAGAGCCGGGATCGGAGAGTTGGCGGTGAGGTTGTCTCCTAGGAATGAGAGAGACTACACCCCTAAAGTTTCACCAATATGGCTGCCTAACCACACGCTGAACAAGGTTGACTTTAATAGAAGTCATGTAATGTGGATGGGGGAAAGCTCACAAGGCCCCAGTCCTACACACACACACACACACACACACACACCCCTGTGTAACAACAACTAAAAGGCCACAACTTTGAAAGAGACGGGAAGGTTTGGAGGGAGGAAACGGAACGGCAACATAATGTCATTATATTATAATGTCAACAAATAAAAGAAATAATAAAAAGTAAAAATTTTTTAAAAATCCTAAACAAAAAAAGCTATTAGTCAGGGAGTCCCCCGGGGTCTCCAAAACAACCCATCCTAATCACACAGTAAAACCTTACTGCTGAAGACACCATATATTTTGGCTGGAAGACACAAAAGAAATCAACCTGAAACTAAGCAGACTCTTTCTCCCATCTGGCTGGCTCTCACGGTGTCAGCAGGCGTTGTGCCGGCTGCTAGGGAAGGGAAGACATCTGGTCCTACCGAGTGCTGGACTCCACGTGCAGTGCGATGACCTTCAGGCGATATCTGCCCACCCACCAGTGCAATGGAAGGATTGTTATGGGGTAACTACTCCATTACTGGTTGGACTTGAGACCTGCTCCCCGGAGTGGAGAGGGCTTCATACCTAGTACTGTAATACTATACAGGTCAGAGGCACACAGCGATAGGTCACAGACCCGAGGGAAGAAACCACTGCTGTTGTTTAAATGAACATGTCACGTTGCCCCCTGAACATTTGTGTTTATGCCACGGACCTCAGATGCTCTCAGTCCTGGTAAGAGAAGCTTCTTTTTGCAGTAGGTAGCTGTGGTGTTTCAAACGAGACTGGCCCTCAGTAGCTCATGTGTTTGAATAACTTGTCCTCAGTTGGTTAACTGTTTGGGAAGGATTATGGCAGTACTTCTCAACATGTGGGTTGAGACCCCTTCGGGTGTGAATGACCCTTCCCCAGGGATTGCATATCAGATATCCTACATAGCAGATATTTACCTTATGATTCGTGATAGGAACAAAATTATAATCATGAAGTAGCAATGAAAATAAATTTTTGGATGGGGGGGTCACCACAACATCGAAGAACTGTGTTAGACGGTCACAGCGTTAGGAAGGATGAGAACCACGGGGTTAGGAGATGTGGCATTATTGGAGAAGATATTATCACTGGGGGTGGGCTTTGAGGTTCCAAAGGCTTGTGCCAATCCATTGGTTATGCTGTGTTGTCACAGCAACAGAAACCCTAATTACGACATCAGCAATCAACGTATAATTAGTCCAAGTGCTGAGAGTAAAAGGCTGAGGGCTCGGCCCCAGTGGGAACTCTTCCCCAGTCGCCCCTCCCCCACCAAAGTTCAGGCAATGTCCTAGAAGAGGAGGTGGACTAAGATCAGGAAGAAGTGGAGGAGTTCAGGGAATGACATCTGGACATCGTGTAGCTATTAGAATCATCATCTCTTAGCAGCTATGGTTCACCTGCTCAAGAACTGCACAAAATCCAGCCAGAAAAAAAAAAAAAAAAAAACAAAAAAACAAAAAACAAAAAAAAAAAAACAAAAAACAGAAAAAACCAGCCAGGCCCATCCTAATTACATCTAAATACTTCTATTGTACCGGTGGATGGGTGGGCAGATATCGCCTGAAGGTCATTGCACTGCACGTAGAGTCCAGCACTCAGTAGGACCAGATGTCTTCCCTTCCCTAGCAGCCGGCACAGCGCCTGCTGACACCGTGAGAGCCAGCCAGACGGGAGAAAGATTCTGCTTAGTTTCAGGCTGATTTCTCTATGTCTCGCAGCCAAAGTATGTGGCATCCTCAAGAGTAAGGCTGTACTGTGTAATTAGGATGGGAAAGGAGCTCTCTAGCTCCACCCCTTACCGGGAGTGATTGGCAGTTGACAGTTGTTGGGAAAGACAGAACCATTCTTCCTGGGTGGGGTTCCCACTGGCAGGTTTTCTCTGGGCCAGTGAACGGGCCCACACCCACGTATGTGCAATGCTAATTGGACTTAGTGGGTTATTAAAAGCAACATTTGGGAGCATGTTCTAAGGGCACATGGAAGAATTGGAGGAGGGGAATGGAGGTATGAGCATATTTCACTGTATATATAGGTATTGAATTCTGAAGAGTAAAGAAAAATTATAATTAGAAAAAAAATACATGTCTTAGAGAAGAACTTTTCTGGTTCTAGATTTCCAAGGTTCCAATCCGGTGCCTGACTACTGTCCTTTATCTGCAGGCTATACCTTGGAACAGTGATGCTGTACGGTGTTCCACAATGATTCAGATATTTCAGCATTCCTTCTGTCATATGTATTTTGACTCGATTCTAATATGGTCCAATAGAGGCTTTCTGCTCTGGAAAGTATTACGCATGAATGAAAGAGAGTGCAGATGATATTACAGACAGTAGCAGAGGAACAGACGGGCATGAGATGAACTTCCAGCTCGGCCTTGAAGGCATTCGGACTGCCTTGCATAACAGATCTCCTGGGTCTGATTACATGTGTTATCTGCATGACATTCAAGGAAAAGGGTATAAGTGCACGCTTGAGCTAATGGCATAATACTTAAAACTACACTTTTTTTTAAACAAATAACGGCCTAGAGACATGAAACGAGAAGAAGCCATAATTTAGACAGGAAAAGTAAAAAGGTTGCCACCAGCAGAAAGAAAAACACCAGAAAAGATGCTTTTCATATATGTCTTCCACAGACAAAAAGTGAAAATAGTAACAACGGTGCTATTCTCACCATTACCTTCATCGTGGTGTCCACAACATCGGTCAGAAGCAACTCAAATGCCTAAGAGACTCTGAAGGGGCTACAGAAGCGCGAGTTCCATTAAAGTTACATAAGACCGTGGTTATTTCCTGTTGATGCATTGTTTCCTGCCCTCAATAAATACAGCCTGGACACCTGTTCCCCGAGGCCACTCTTGGATCTACACGTGACTGAAAAGCAAGCTTCAGTCACTACAATGAGGAGCTTACTAGCCAGGAGGAAACTAATAGAGTGGTGGAGGTTTTAACTGCGTATGCTGCTTGGGCAGTGTCTAGTAAAGATACGGCAGCTGTCCCCAAACTAACTCCTCTTTGCGTGGACACAGAGCCATTCAGAATAAAGGCTGCATTACTCTCCAGCCCAGAGTTAGCGTTGCCACATGAATAATTCCCAGTCGATAGGCTGACAAGGCATACTTGGGACAACTTCTTGACTACTGGTACGTGCTTTTGCCTCCTGGTCCCCTGGTTAGAGCATGAATGCGGTGGCTTGGTTCCATTGCGGCTCCCGATTGCATAGAGCATAGTTAAGGGATGTGAGGAACAGGCTTCAGAGATTTGGGACATCTGTAGACTCTCGGTCCAATGCCACCTTTGACCTGCCTAGCTCACAGCACACCCAGGAGAAAGTAATACAGATTACCTTCCTTTTAAATTTATACTTTTTTAATTTTGAGAATGTCCTACGTGAGTACTATATTCAGACCATTCCCATGCTCTCCCATCTTCCTTAAGTTCTCCTGACCCCTCCTCAAATTCATGTCTCCTTTAATTATTGTTGCATACACACACACGTATGTATATGTAAATACAATCTGCTGGGTCCACTTAGCCTTGATCCCATGTGTGTGCTTAGGACTCACCCCTTGGGATTGCATGACCTATGATGGGACTCGGGTCTCCGGAAGAGCAGTTCTCCGTTTCTTAGCAACCATCAGTTGCCTATAGTTCTTCAGCTAGGAGTAGGACCTTGTGAGATTTCCCCTATCCATGTTGGCTTGTCAGCTGGTTTGACCATCGTGCAGGTCTTAGGGAGGCAGCCACTTTGTTATGCTCATAGGTGAAATTTCCCTGTCGTATGTAGATGATGCCATCTTGCATTTCTGTTTGACTGTTTTTATTTTGTGCGTTTTTGATTCACAAAAACAAAACCAAACCAAGTACCGAACCTTCCTAAATACTACTGGTAACAATGCAAACACCACATGTGGAGAAGGAGGACAGAGAACATCCAAGTGGATCCCATTAGGAAAGAAATGGCACTGCAGAATCGTTCACAAAGCCAGCAGCGCCTTAGGAAGGGGTAAAGAGATGGGGAAAGAAAGGTGGGGTAAAAAGGAATAGGCAGAAAAAAATAAAAGGAGAACAATGCAAAACACATGTCTGACACGAATCGGTTCTACCTACACTCGAGAAATGTTCAGTAGCTGCAGATTGTTGAAAACAAAGTGGGCGGCGGGGCACGTGGGTGGAGGCAGCAGTGTTCGCAGCAGGTTGCAGCAAAGCATTTGGTGTGCTGGCTTAGCCTGCCAAGAGTCCAGAAGGCAGGACTTACGCTGACTACGAGTCTGTGAATGAGTGCATGAAGTATTTGTAAAATGTGTAAAGAAGAGAATGAAACCCAACATCTCCCATCGAATGTGGTGCTGGTCAGACACTTGGGTTTTATCAACCATCTGGCAGATCTCGGCTGTCGTTTTTACAGAACTGATCCACAGACGTATCAGCCTTATAACAAAGACTGGGTCAATGAGAAGACCTCTGTGCCTCCTTCCCCCATACCGACAGTCTGGGAAGTAATTCAGTTGGAAACACTGGAGTTAGGGGCAACTTGGAGCAGGCAGAGTAAGCTGTAGGGAGCTCTTGCTGTGACACTAACCCTGTTTCCGTTTTTTGAATGTCTGGCAATAAAACATGAATGATACTTTCTTTCTGAAACAACCATTGCCCCTTTGCTGCTTTTGTTTGTTTGTTTTACTTAAACATTATCATTTTAATTCAGATAGAAAGTATTCTTCGACAGTAACGGTTGGCACCAGTCCTTGGAAAGGTTTGGATCTTCCTTATAGCAGTGAGTGAGATAACCCTTCGTGGGAGACTGGGGCTGGTGACAAGGTTAGTCATGTCCTCTGGAAAAGTCTTAGTGAAAAGTAAATGTTCTTGGGGGGAGGATAGAATAAAGGGGATGTTTCTAGCCAAAAAAATGTTTGGCTAGATAGACTAGATGGCGAAAACCTTCAAAGTGTAATACAACGAATGCGGAGGACGTCATCCTTTATGTAACAGTGATATCACGGTGGCCTTAAAAGATGCCTTAGAGATTAAGCAGCAGGAAGTGCATATGGCTCATGTCTCAGTTGCTGATCTCTAGAGGCTACTTTTGAGGCCATGCCTCCCAGGGACGTTTCAAGACTGAGCCCACCAGGACACTAAATCAAGACTGTTCTGAGACCCATGATTCTATTGCCAGGAAAACCTCAGCTAGAAGGCTCCCCAGCAAACCTGTTAGGCTTTCCTTTGCCATTGGAGCTGTCTAGGACAGCACACAGCCTCCCCCTACTCATTCCTCCCACACCCCACAGACCCCAGACTGGATAGGACAGTCATTCTGACCCCACCAGCCTCTCCCACATCCTTCCCCCTTTCCATTTTCTAGAGCATGCTGTGTTCTCTAGGCAGCTCTGCGCATTCAAACAGTTCTCCACATCTCCTTCTGGAAGCGCCGGGCTAAGTCGTACATTTCAACATTTGGAGAGCGGGTCTCAACAGAGCTGCTTGAGAGACGATTCCTGAGAAAGCAGGGGCAGGGAATTTGGGAGAGATAAGGCTTTCTGAGTTGCAGAAGTTCACAGAAACCATTCATTGTAAGCTGGGGTGAACCCCAAACACACCCGGGGCGGCAACCACACACTACAGGGAAGGGTTTTGAAGAAATGTTACAGGCATTGGGCTCTGTTGAGCCTTACTGAAATTCTATCATTACTGAGGAAGAAAGCGAGGCTTCAGAGATCAACGAAATCACACACTAGCTAGCACACAGCAGCACCTGTAGTTAAAATAGTCTGAGTGCTACATCCTTCCACATGATGCCTGTTATCTTTGCATTGGAATTTTTCTCACTTTAAAAAGTAGTAGGGAAAAGGAACTCCACAGGAAGACCAAGAGTCAACTAACCTGGTCCCTTGGGGCCCTCAGAGTCTGAACCACCAACCAAAGAGCACACGTGGGCTGGACCTGGGCCTCCCTGCACATGTGTAGCAGATGGGCAGCTTGGTCTTCCCGTGGGTCCCGAACAACTGGAGTGGAGACTATCCCAAAAGCTGTTGCCTGTACATGGGATGTGTCCTTCTAGCTGGGCTGCCTTGTCTGGGCTCAGTGGGAGAGGAAGTGGCTAACCTCTTAGAGGCTTGAAGTGCCAGAATTGGGGGGTAGGCGGGGGCCCCTAATCATTCAGAGAAGAAGGGGAGGGGAGAATGGGGGAGAAATTTGGAAGGTGTGACTGAGAGGGGGGCAGTAAGCAGGATATAAAGTGAATAAGTAAAAAGTAAAATTAGAAAAAAGAGAGAGAGCACAAAAAAGTAGTTCTTCTTAAATTGAACTATATTTGTGTTTTCACATTTTAAAATCAATAACAAGTACTAGCTAGTATATATAGTCCAAGGTTATTATGAAGGAGCAACTCTTTGTGTTTATCATTTCGTAATTAAAATGCACATTTATTTAAGAAAAACAAACATCACTAGGACGGAATAGCAGCACTAAAATATCTCCTGAAAATGAAGGGTTAACACAACCCCAGCATGAGCATGAGCTCTGTATCATAGCACAGAGAGGAAACCTCCCAGCATCTGGAAATGTACCCCACTTCTGGAGTCTGGGGTGACAAGCCAGCTCTACAGGCCCTACTAACTTCATCCTGTTAGGTAACAATAAAGATACGCAGGGATCATGGATTAGGTAATAAAGATATGCAGGGTTCACGGAAATAGTTGTTTATATTTTGATATCTAACATTTGAAAACATACAGAAACTGTAGTCAATGTTATTTAAGCATATAAAAGAAAACAATCTCAAAACAGCCCTGAATGTTTATCCTTGATTACTTCAGACAGGGTCTCTAGTCCACATCCTTGCACGTCCTGTGGAGCTAAGGGTGACTCTGTGACCCTACCGCCTTACCGTCTCCATCTCTGGAGTGCCGGGATTTCATGTGTGTGCAACTACACCTGCCTTAGGGCTATGCACATGCTTGGCAGTACATTACCAAGCGGGTTGAATCCCTAGGCTCAGGGCCCATGACTTTCAATCAATAGAAAAGAGCTTAAAAATGAAAATGATTTATTTAACATAAATTGTATAGCACTTCATCACATGGATGAGTTCTGAACTAGCAGAATGTTTAGTACTGAGAAATAGAGAGTACCAAATCTTAGTACCATCAGTAATCAATTATAGAAGTATGATATATATATATAATATATAATATAATATATGCTATATAATAATATAATAAACATTAAGGATCAATATCAACTTAACTCTTTCTCAAATGTTAAAGTTCAGTTTTCATAAAGCTAGACCAGATAACTAATTTTATAAGTAAACCATTTTAAATAATTTTATTAATGCATGAATGGTTTTTTATTGCATCATTAGAATAAAGGCTAAGTTTAAAACAATAGGCTGACAAAAGCCATTGACGGTTAATGGTTCCCATCACCATAATGTTAGTTTAAAAATCAGTTAGATTTTTCCCTTTTAAAATGACCACACTAGTATATTTATCCCTTATAAAAGTATTTTATAAGATACTTGGAGTGGCAGATAATTATAAATGGTAGAGTATGTTCCATTTGGCCTACAGAGAGAATTTATCAAAAAGAAACTGAACATTTATAAATCTTTGCTTTTGCTGTTTTAAAATGTATATTTACCAGCAGAGGTCACTATTACACTAGGCTGGTCCAGCTATCACCAGATATGAGAAGATGTTGGTTGACTATGTAATGATACTCAAAATGGTAATATGAAAATTTAATTCAACAGATGCATGCTGTAGCATAGGTACAAAAGGCTATGCTTACATAACTGATTTACACTTTTAACTGCATCCTATTAACTCATTTGGTCCTGTGGAGCAAAGGCAGTTATATATAATAATGAGTGCGCACTTACTCATATTTATACAGAGTGACAAAAGCAACAACGGTGTTACAGCATCATAGGATCATCATATATACAGCTTTTAAGAAGGGAAAAGTATGATAAGCGCTTAATTTCTGGCACCTCATCTTGGTGGATTTCTATTCTTTGGAATATCCTATCGCTTAAGAGAATAATAATGGATTTTGTTTTGGGGGTTTTTTTTGGTTTTTTTTTTTTTTTGGTATGGCTAAAAGAAATATTAGTAAGAACATTCAGTAGTTTGCCCTAAATCCACTTCATAATCTCCAGAAAGCACTTGCCAGATCGGGATAACTGCCTGTATCCTCCATCTACAAACACAGCACATACTTTTCAAAATAAATACTATTAATAGAAAAACGAGCACACATTTAGAAACTGTGGAAAAGAGCTTAATGGAAGATCTGATGTGATTCAGCCGGAGAGGGCACATAGATTTCTAAGATGAGGATCACAGACCTCCTTCTGTTACTAGGTAAATTCTCATGGCTGATTTCAACTCAGAATAGATTTACAGAAAGTTTGCCAGGAAATCTGATATTTCCAGATGTGCAAACAGAAGAATATAACGGAAGAACAGTACTTGCGGGTCTTAGCTGAATGAGTTTATAGGAACAAAAGAGTGAGTCGGAACTAATCAGAGTACTCTCTAAGAAATAGTTCTCAGGTCAATTCACACCAAAGAAAGTATCCTAAGAAATTAAAATCATCTTTACGGAGCGAACAGCCTGTCACGCATACACCTAAAAGCAGACTACTAAGGAAGCACTTCTTAGCAGACACGCTTCTTGTGAGTCGGAAGTCACCTTACCTTGTCAAAGGCTCGGAGGATTTCCCTACTTCCTCCCACTCCATTTGAAACACACGAGAGAACGAGTCCTGAAAGCAGAGTGGCAGCATCGTTGAGACAAAACCATGGAAACCACAACACACACACACACACACACACACACACACACACACTGTGCTACACTAGGGTGCTAGTGCACAGACCTATTTCCCTTATTCTCAGACCAAATAGACTCAAGCACTAAATTCCCAACATCCTTAAAGATGCTTTCTATTATTGAAAGATCATATTACTTCTGATTTTACCCGAAGGAAGCTTTCAAGTAGACACTTCTGCTGCTTGTAAAACTCAGGCCTTTTTTATGCATATGTTCATGTGTGTCTGTGCATGTATGTGTGTGTATTCATGTGCATATGTGTTCATGAGTGTGTTTTTGTGTGCATATGCCTTCACAGGTGTGTGTGAGTGTGCATATGTGTTTGTATGTATATAACTCTGTGTGTTCATGAGTATGTGTATATGTAATGTGTGTGCATGAGAGTGTGAGTGTGTGTTTGTGTGTGTGTGTGTGTGAGAGAGAGAGAGGGAGGGTGTGGTATATGTGTGTTTGTGCAAAAGAGTGTGTTTGTATGAGAGGGCGTGTGTGAAAGAAAGAAAGAGAAAGTGTATATGTGTGTGTGTGTGTAAGAGAGGGGGAGGGGGAGGGGGAGAAAGAGAGAGAGAAAGGCCAGAGGGTAACCTCTGGTATCATTCTCAGGAATGTTATCCTCTAGCCTGGAGCTCACCAGTTAGGCTGACCTGACGGACAGTAGAGCCCTGAGGATCCTCCTGTCTCTGACTCCCAAGCACTGGAGTTACAAGCTTGCCCCAAACATTTTGGTATTGCTATGTGGCTTCTGAAAGCAAATTTGGGTTCTTAAGCTTTCAAGGCAAGGACTTTGCTGGCTCAGCTATTTCCCCAGCCCATAGAGTTCTTTCCTAAAGAGATATACCATTTGGCGACATTTAACAAGGAAAATAAAATAATTATGAAGACTTTAGTGATATCAGTGCTCCATGCTGTACTTACGATTGAATGACGAGATATTGGAAGGAAACACAAGCACAAAACAATAAAAAGTATAATTTGGGAATGGAAAAGCCAAGTGTATTTTGAGGGAACTTACATTTTTCTTTTTACTTGTGTTGAAGTAGTTGTAATCCATAAATAACAGTAACTCAACTAAATTCTTTTCTAAACTCAACGACTTATTTTTTCAAAAGAGGTCAGAACATATTCTTAGCCATCTTCTTGAGCTGAGAGTCAAACCACACTGATCTAAATCAACTTGTTGCCATGAGAGGTATTAACTGTTAAAAATTCCACAGAATGTTCATAAAGTGAGATTTAAATTTGTAAAAAGGAATGCTTCGATAGAAAAAATTAAAAAGTTAAATGCTAAAGAACAGATCGCTGAAGGAAAATCACAAGTTTGTATACTGAATTAATGAATTCTGATATAATCTTTAAAAAGCTAGCAAGTACCTTGTAATCATTTTTATTAAATATTTTAGAAGTGAATAGAAATATAAAATAGTAGCTACCCGTGAAAATACTGAGTATTGTTCTGATACAATGAATTTTTATTTGATAAACAATATGAATTTTACACTAATCAATGCATCCATCCTATCATGCATATTAAGAGGATAGTGAGTTGTCTAAATATCCAAGCCAATTAAAAGTTTAGTATGACCAAATGTCTTTTATTAGTCTACTTCTACCAGAAATGTCAACTCAAATGTCGTATATGAATTATAATTGACCTATTCAAGTGACAGTGCTTTCTTTTTTCCTAATAGCCTGCCAATGAGTCGTCTCCTCTTAGACGAGTGGAAGAACAACTTCCACCACAAGGAATATTCCACGGTTCAGACAGTGAGAAGAGAGAAAATCTGCACGAGACAAAACTGTGGCAGGCCAGTGGTCTGATTCTCGAGCAAACCCTCTCTTCCGGAAAAGCTTCCTAACAATAGCGATAAACGGACTGAAGATCTGTGTATTGGAATGGTGGGTCATTTCCTGCCGTTGGAAATGATGTCGGACTTAAACACTCCTTTACTCCTACCCACCACCTGCCTACACCTTCTGCTAATTTTCCTAAATAATTTCTGGTAAGACAGAAAATTTTATACTCCACACATTCAGAATGGGAGTCTACCTGTTTCAGATACCAAGGCACCTCAGCTCTTAATGGTTTAGTCTGCATGGTGCAATCAATACAAGTTGTTTTCCCATTAAGACAGAGCAGCCACAGGCAAGGGGTAGCTCAGAGAAAAAACCCTTGGTTAGTGGCGGGACACTGAAGGTTTCTGCTACCCTCGCCTCCAACCCACTTCATAAACAGTTCACCCTTGTATTGGTTTTGCATTAATATGTATAGGCACTGGGAGCTGGGGTGTGTTCTAAGGAAAAATAGCGTTTGAAATCAGAATACACTTTCAAGGAAGAGAAGTGTCCGTTTTTTGCAAAACCGGAAGTCCCTGTCTGTACTCACAGGGCAGTCTTCATCCACGATGAAGATGGTGCACTTCTGCACCTGCATGAAGGAGATAATAGTGGCGGCTATTTTCTTCAGAATTACTTCCAATGACTGCTGCTCCTCGAAAATTAAGCTAGCAAGGTCAAGTAATACCTGGACGAGAAAAGGTGACAGATTGTGATTGGGCAGAGACTAAAGCAATACAATGGGTTAAAGACTGTTTATGAGCAAGTCCCACTCAACTATTAAATCCATGTCTGTGTAGCTAATGCAACCCTGCCCAGATCATGTAGTCAGTATAGTCGGAAGATGATGGGAACTTAGACTAATGTAACCAGCTCCTAACTCTTCCCAGGAGTTAGGTAAGGCAGGGCAAGTTTGTAAGTGTGTATCATCGGACTTTTATCGGGATTACAAAATATGATATTTACAAGATGTGTTGAACAGTTATCTACCTGAAGGTGAATAGTTATCATCGTTGTAAACTTCTGAGATCGGCATTAGCAACATTGTTAATGCATTAGCAACATTGTTAATATTTCATAAAGTACAAAGGCAGCAAAGTTTTAAAACTCCTCCTTCCTGTCCCTCTATTCTGGTCTCTTCAGCTCTATCCTTACTCAGGCTGCAGCCTGCCTACAGAAGTCCTTCGTCAACCCCCTTCATGTCTTAGGGACTAGACCTCCTGTTGCAGATCCAAGACCACCCCATCCCCAGCTCTTTCCTTCTAATTACCTCCATTTTTTGTGACTCCCTGCTGACCCGCAGAACAACTGGATAGCAACAAGAGAAATGGCGGAAAGTAGAGAGATTGATGGAAGCTAAACAACTGGTTACTGAATGAAAATTAGATAGAGACGGAAATTAAGAAGGAAATTTAAAACATTTTAGAAGTGAGTAAAATGAAGACACAACGTGCCCAAACCTAGGGGACATAAGGAAGGCAGTTCCAAGAGACAAGTTCACAGCACAAACTGCCTATATTTTTTAAGAAAATAGAGAATCTCATAACAATGACAGTATCAAACTAAAAACTCTAGAAAACCAAGAAAAAATAATAGCCCCCGAGAGTATATTGGAAGAAACAGACTCATGACAAAAATCAACAAAGTAGAAACAAAAACAATACAAAGACTCATGGAATAAAGAGTTGGTTCTTTGAGAAAATTTACAAGATTCACAAACTCTTAGACAAATTAGGAAAAGGACAAAGATATGTCCACATTAATAAAATTAGAAATAAACAGGACCAGCACAACTGACATCGAGGAAGTCCAGAGAATCACAGAATATACTTCGAAACTGTAGTCTAACAAACTAGAAAAAACGAAAAGAAATGGATACATTTGTTGATATATCTAGCCTGACAAAGTTAAATCAAGATGAAATAAATAATTTAGGTAGACTCATAATCTCAGATGAACGAGAAGGAATAATTTTTAAAAAATCTCTCAACTGAAAAAGCCCAGGGCCAGATGGGTTCAGGGCAGAGCTCTACCAGACTGCCAAAGAAGAACTAATGTCAACACTTCTCAAATTACTCTGCAAAACAGAAACTGCAGGAACATTACCTGATTCTGTTTACAAAGCCACTGTTACCATAATAGCCAAAACCCTGCAAAGACCCAAACCAAAAAGAAAAAAGAAGAAAGAAAGGTATATAGGTCGATATCCCTTATGAACTTGTAAATACTTGCAGATTGTATTCAAGAGCACATCAAAAGATCACCCACCATGATAAAGTTGCCTTCGTTCAGGATGCAGGACTGGTTCAGCATGTCTACATCAGTAAAGTCATGCTCAAGACAAAGAGTCTCAAAGACAAACTCACACAATCATTTGGTGCAGAGAGGCCTTTACACAATACAATAGCCCTTCGCGATACATTCTGAGAAGGTGAGGGGTACAAAGGACATAGTGCAACACGTAAAAATATGTATAGCGAGCCCGTAGCCAATATGAACATAAACAGAGAAAACTCAAAGATTTTCCATCTTGTAAGTTGTCCCCTCTCTCCATAACTATTCAATGCAATACTTGAAGTCTTGGCTAGGGACAAGAAAGTGAAGGAGATCAAGGGGGTATAAATAGAAAGGGAAGAAGTAAAAGTATTTTTTTATCTGCAGATGATACGATTTTATGCTCAAAAGACTCCCAAAAGGCCCTATAAGAAGACTTCTCAAGCTGATAAACATCTTCAGCAAAGTAGCAAGACACACAGTTAACATGCAAAAAGTCAATAGCTTTCTTATTCACAAATGGCAAACACTGATAAACAAATCAATGAAACGATACTTTTGTAATAACTTCAAGAAAGATTTGTGGCATAGGATCTTTGAGACACTGAGGAAAGAAATTGCAGAAGATCTAAGCAGATGAATCTCCTTGTGAAAATAGGCATCTTACTAAAAGCAATTCACAGATTCAATGCATGTGCACAATTGTACTTCTTGTTTTGTTTTATTGTTTTTGGGAGAGGAGGAAGGGAGGGAGGGAGAGAGAGACAGAGAGACAGAGAGACAGAGACAAGACACAGAGACACAGAGACACAGAGAAAGACACAGAGACACAGAGACACGGAGACACACAGAGAGAAATTGTGTGGCTTGGGTTATGGAGATGAGAAGGATGTGGGAAGAGTTGAAGAAAGAACTCTTGTCAATATGACCCAAATATATTTTGTGCAAAAAAAAAAAAACATTTTAAGTTCCCTCTGAGCTTTTCTAAGTATTATCCTCTGCTTCTGGATGCATGGAAGTCTTTGCAGTCTCTCTTAAAGAATTTACATGATGAAGGCCAGAAAGAAGTTTCCTCTGGAGGACTTGTGCATGCCACACCATTCTAGCTGCGCTTGGGAGGACAGGATTCAGTAAGGTGGACTCGGGGAAGTCAACATTTCGGAGAAGCAGAAGTGAAATGAATTATGGGAGCACACCGCACAAAACAGGACAACCAGGGAGATGAGTCCTCATGAGCAGAGGCTGCCCCGCCAAGCCTCAGGACTCCAGGGGGCATGGACCGTGAGCTCACAGGAGGGATATGGTGTTATCACAGCTGTATTTGTAAAACTAACTGAGATAGAAGGATTGAGATCAGAGTAGGAGATATGGAGAATTCTCTGGTTTAAGAGCACTGAGTCTTCCTTCCTTTTTCTTCGTTTTTGGTGCTGGGAATTGAACTTTGGGCTTCACCCATGGTAGTCAAGTGGCCTGCCATTGAGATAGAGTACCAGACTAGCATTAATTCCGAAAAGAGAAAATAGAGTGTGGAGAAGTTTATGGATTACAAAGTCATGAAAAATGATTACATGAAACTGAAGGTTTCCTGATACCTCCAGTCTTAACCAGATGGCGTGACACACAGACATGATAAGAAGAGACCTTGTGAAACTGCTACGAAAACAAATCCAAGCACTACAAAAAGCTTAGAAATGTAAACATATAGGACAATACAGGTCCTATTTTATATATAATGGACAATACACACAAAGCATTCGTAAAGAACCAAGGGTCAGAACCTGAACGCTCATCAGAAGACTGGTGGCCCTTAACATCTGAGAAACTCAGCTTCCCTCACACCAACCGAAGGGGTGCATGGTAAATCAGGCATCTTCATGCATGCAGGGATTCACAAAGATTACCTCACCGATGCTGCTCTTAGACATTTAGCTGAGGACATGCTGGAGCAAAACAGGATGTAAGTGAACAAGAAGTTGAGAGATCCAGAAAATAGAATCTTTTCTAAGAGAAGCTTGAAGGAAAAGTCCATGTTGCTGTACACACTCCAGGCACAGAGTGGAGGACTTTAGAGTGACGGGAAATATGGAAATCCTTAATTCAGACATCTTAAGAAAAGAAGAAATCTATAAAATATGTAAGTGAGAGAGGTGAGTGTGTGTGAGGGGCAGGAACAGAAGATTACATTAAAGCGAAAAGTTCCAAGAAATGAGGGAAGGAATTGGTTAATATTGGGGGAAACTATAAGTTATATATAGCAAAAGCAATACAGATATGTATATAGCATAATTACAAATTAGAATTAACATAAACGAAACCTAAGAATGGTTCATCATGGCCATAGACCAATATGTACATTAGCAGCTTCAGCAATAAAAAAGAAAAAAAGATTCGGATAGCAGGTCTAAGAAACAGGATTCAGGAAGGATGTGAGGAAGACCACGGATGCTAAGGTGCTCCCCTTGGTAAACTATGGAGCAGAGTGGAGGCCACAGTTGAAGAACAGCTAAAACCATCATTCAAGGACACGAGTTCATCCACATCTTTGAAGGCAAAGAACACGGTGGTCTAACAGAGATGGTGCTTTTCCACAGCACGGAAAACGGAAAAGGAAGTGACCATCAGAGTCTCGGGAACTGAATTTTAATAGTTTGCATTCATAAATCAGATAAAAACAACAGCTTTTTTTTTAAAAAAAAAAAAAAGGGGGGGTGTGGGGAGGCCGCCTTGATCTCTTTAGAGATGACACTCACCTGATTTCTTTTGTTCTCCAGCAGTGACGTTTCATAGAGCTGGGCGTTGTGAAGAACAATGCCACAAAATGCCAGATAGGCAGCAAAGTCCTGGAACAGAGACGAGAACGGCCAGGTTGGAACTGCCTGCAGCACCATCTAGAAACACTTCAGAAACATGAAAGTACCCGTGATTGAAATAAACACAAAACACCGGAATGCAGGCGCTTGCTATGCACGGATGCAAGGTAAGCGTTCGGCAAACGGCACAAGTAACCAATGGGACGGCTGAGCATTGGCTCTCATGTTATATGAGGGGGAAGGGGAGAGGAACGGAAGTGAGCATTGTGTGTGCGATCACGATTTCCCCTATAGAAGATGTGGTGGACATTGTCCATGACACTGATTCAATAACAAATACAGTTTACTATTGCAGCCAATGGAAACTCACGGGTTTAAGAGAACACTGGCTGTGACAAGTTAAGTGTTACTTAAGGCTGCAGGTATCAGTTTAAGTATGTCATCTTTTTAATATGGATCTGAATCCTTATTACTCTGCAACAGGGTGATGTGCCTCATGGTCAAGTTAGTGGTTAAAGCACTCTGCAAGATGGTACGATTTATCCATACCCATGGATGTATTTTGTCAAGATGTGATACAGCCTAAATATTTATTAAGAGCAGGTTTCTTCCAATGGACTATATAAATAGCAGGCATAAAGTTTATCTAATAATCATGCTTTCCTATCAAGTGTTCAGGTGTAATTACTAGCATAGAAGTATGCTACTCAGACTTTAAAAGGCACTTCCTGTGGTCTGGATCAATTAAAACATGGGGGCTAGCATAGGTGTCATTACTGCCACATAGCAGAAACTCCAGTGATCGCCTTGTTTGAATGCCTTTCGAATTAAAAAGCAGCGACTAGTTTTTAGAGGAGCCAACATGTTAGCAATGGCTTGGAGCAGTGGAGATGCCGTGGGCTCTGACAGATGTATAATACATATTTAATAGATAAGACTCATCAATCTCTGGAGAACGAAGGTGTAGGCAGACCTAGGGGAGACCAGGGATGGAATCTTGTCAATGTGAAATGTGGAATGTTTTTCTTAAGAGTTGGACGGGAACAGAGAGATAACACTGACCGCTGTTCTTTCCGAAGCTGAATTCCTATAACCCATCCTGTATTTACACCTTGGCACGCCTGTGTGAAGCTTACAAAGCTAGGGGATTTGCTTTACCAGCAGGAAAATGATCATTTTCGGCCAGTGCAGGGTGCAGGGTGCAGGGCTTAGAGAAATCCTTTCTCCCCCTCGAGGATTTTTTTTGCAGCACTCATGGGAAGTACAGTGAGGACACTAGAGTACGGAGGACCCTCGGTGTGCACCCAGTTCAGGGGACAGCTGGCTGGTGGCTCCATGAGGGAAGAGCACAGGGTTGCCGATGACAGTCAAGCACCCTCAGGTCACACAACACTGCAGCCAGCTGAAGGCATCCTTCTAAAATTCACGCTGTTTTTACCTCTTTTCCTCTTAAAATATATTTTGAGAATTTCACAGATGAGTACTGTAGTTACATCTTTCCCTCCTACCCTTTCGCCTCTTCAACTTATGCACTTGCACGCATGCACACGCATGTACACACACACACACACACACACACACACACACACACACACACACCCCACATCATTTTTAACTTTACTTTTTTTCAAGCAACCGTTTCAGCAATGCCTTACTCCAGAGGTCATGTGCTATAGAGAGAACACGTCTCTCTGAGCTGGCATCGTGCCAGCCTCTGGTTCTGTTACCTTTTCATCTTTTTCAGTGAATGTCCCACCGTTTCCTGATTTCTTGTTGATGGCCTGAGCTACACCAACGACCTAGGATAAGAAGAAAAAAAATGACACATTATTTTTCCATTATCTTTAATCCCTCAAAGTGAACATGCTTATAAAACACAAAGCCAAAAGTTAAAACAAAACTCCTGAGTCCGGTCTTTTATTCTTAATAAGGATAGTAATATTCCTAATTTCCTAGAGCCCAAACTTCATTGGACTTTGGGATTTCATCTTATAACCAGATTAAGCTAGCGGGTAATTGTGTTTTAAGTAAATATTCTGCATAGTCTTCTAGTACCAAAAAAAAAAAAAAGGCAGAACAATCTTTTACGTTTCCAATAAAATATATAATTAAACAAACTTTTTACATTGATCTAGACTATTCCTAAAAGGCTAAGCGCTCATTCACTAAAAGTGAAGCAGGACCGAGCGGCCAGTTGCAGAGGAATGCAGGGAATCATTAGCGCACAAGAATTTCTCAGGCAGGAATGCGGCTCCACTTCTGAAACTCTGGCCTTAAAAATTATTTGACCTTCAAGAGAATTATTTTTGGGAAAAGAAGTTATTAAAAAAATAATAAACCCAAACAGGAATTAATAGGCGAAGTCTACTTTCACATAGGTCAGAAGGAATTTGAAAGATAAACTGTACTTAAGTTGGCCAAGCTAAACTTGGCCCGTAAGCCTTCAGCTTCACAAAAGGTTTAGAAAGACTTGAAGCTCCAGAGGCTGTTATTCTCGCTCAGTTCTAGCTTAAGGTTGAGGAATTACTTCAAGTCAGTAACAGCTTACGACTTGCTTCAGCTCCCTCTCGCTATGAATTCTACTGCTCCGTCCTTTCCCAATTTAGTCTCATCAAGATAAACTATTTCCCTCAAGTGCTCCTGCTTTAGGAAACGCAGCCCGAATTCCGTTTAGAAGAGTCCTCTTTCTTTGCTCAGTCTTTCTTTGCTAATTCTCTACCTACAAGAAAATGATACAAAGTCCTCCCTTGGGAGGGCAGATCGGGAAAGGGAAAGGTTCTCTCAACACTGATTTGTTACTTTCCTCTTTGTTTTCTCTCTTCTTCTTCTTTATTGAATCCTAAAAGAATAATATACTTTTTAATAAAAAGAGAATTACTCATTTATCCTAACTCTGTTTGTTGCCCTTGGTTGGACTCACCCTGACTTTTGCAGGCCTCTTGTAAACTTAAAGTCTTGAGATGCTCTAATCTAAGAACAAATGCTGGGGAAAGGTTTTGGCTCAGGTCAAGCATGTCTGTTCATAGCTAGATATTTTCACTTGAAATAGAACTGATGAGAACAACCCGAGGGGGCCGATGTAGCAATGCAAGTCTAACCTGATTTTAAACATTAGTTAATTTGTTATTAAATGAGTGCTAAACTGCCTACTAGAAAAACTCAAAGAATAACACATAGAATAAAAGGTTACCCGGAAAGAGTTCAGAGTTCAGTGGGCAGTGAATGACCCACGCAGAAGCAGTATACCTTGGGATGTGTTTTATGGTGCAGTTGTTCATATTGGGGGCACAGTAGTGGGACCCTTCTTAGAACACTTAATGTGTTCACTCAAAAACTCACTTACTTAAAAACTGACCCAAATCAAATCAGAGTAACCCATCAGTGGGCTACCATAAATCGACAGTGAGGTAAGTCAACATTAAAGTGTTAAAAGAAACAAAATCAGTTTTACGACTCTGAAATTAAGAGCTATAAAAGCCACATTGTGATTTAATGAGGTTGTTGAAGTCCCCTACGAGTGAAGCCAGCATAAAGACAGGCCATTTGGGTCTCTGAGTTCCCGGATTATGAACTTAAACCTGGTCAGTGGACTGTATAGTTGGTGCCCGGGCAATGACTGGGATAACCAGGGAGACCTACAAGAGAAGAAGGTGGGTGGGTCAGGGAACATCAATATCCAATAGAAAAGCAGACTCAAAATACTGCTGCCCCATGGATTTCCTGGGGTCTTCCATTTTAGAATCAGAACGCTTGGAACAAGGTTTCTTCGGCAGACTCATGAGGGTCCCTGGGGCTCTCCCTTTATTAAAATCTGTGCTCCAATTTTTCTCTCTCATTTCCTCGCCTCTTTCCTTATCCCCCTCCTCCATCTCTCTCTGGTTTCTTGACACAGTCTCTCTCACTCTGCATGCCGGGACATCTTTGATCTTGCAGCAACCCTCCTACCTCCACCTCTCATATGCTATGCTTGCCGGCATAAGCCTCCACAATTTTCCTTTGAACTTAAGTTTTAACTTACAGTTTTGACACTCAGAGATAGTTATTTATAAATAAGCATTATTTGTGACAATGAAATTTAAAGTTTTCTTTCTGGTTGAAAGAAAAATATCTTTGAAGCCATACTTTATCTGGATTGATCCTTCCTTCCTTCCTTCCTCTCTCTCTCTCTCTCTCTCTCTCTCTCTCTCTCTTTCTTTCTTTCTTTCTTTCTTTCTTCTTTAGATACTAGTGCCTGTGGCCCACTTCAGAAGGGTTAGCTTGAACAGTAAATTCACTGTTTATTCAGTGATTTGCATGATACCAAGGTGAGAATTTGAACCTGCTACCTGCATGGGGCACAGGCTTAAGCAGAGGGCAAGTTCCCTCATTGCTTGTCCTGACTGCTGATGGATGGAGATGAACTCAGCCCCTAGGTAGAACTTCACAGATGAGACTTTTCAGAGTTCCCTTTAAGCCCACTGGCTCCCACCTGCTGCGTGGGCTCTCCTACAGTCCACAGATGCCACTCACCCACTTCACTCTCTCCACACAGAAGCTCAGACACTGGGAGCCCATTTGGCTTTTGGAAGCTCAGTTTCCTAACCTTGGATTCCCCACTTGGCTTCAGACATCCATTGGTCCCCCACCCCAATGCCATCTCCCCTTTAAACTCATTTGTACAGTTTAAACCTTGCTTTTTGTACCATTTGATCCCAGACTAGTTTGCAGAATGCTAGAATTTCTACATCAATTTTGTCTTCTTTGTGTCCCAGAATACCAACGATTTTCTATGTAATTGGACCCAAGAAGCCACAGGGAATCAGTTCCAGATTCCTACCATTCAGAGATGCTATCTTGGTAGTTGCTATATTGAACTATTCAAGGAATTACAAAAGAAAAGATATATATATATATATATTGAACAAGCAAATTTTTCTCAAATATATTTATCTGAAGTTAGATAAATTCATGGAGGCAGAACCCATCATCACAGAAGGCTGACTATATTTAATTCCTTCTAATGCTAAAGAGAAATATGTACTTAAGACAGTTTCATAGACTGAGTTATTCCAACAATAAATTGCTCATATTCTCTGGTAGCCTATGGCTTTTCTACTACTAATGTTGTAGACTTAGATGAGAAGTTTTCTGTTGTTGTTTCTGTTTTAGTTAGGAATGCTGAGTATAATATTTACATTAAAAAGTGGGCAAGTGAGAGCTGGAGAGATGGTTCGGCAGTTAAGAGCATCGGTTGCTCTTTCAGAAGACACATTTTTTGATCCCTAGCATCTAAGGGAAGCTCACAGCAATTTGTAACTCCAATCTCAAGAGATCCAACTCCCGCTTCGGAACTCTGAAGGCATTAGGCACACACACAGTACACACAGGCAGGCAAAATATCCATACACATAAAATACATTTAAAAAGGAACTAAGCAAGTAGCTACCCGTAGTAGCACATATCTGCACTCCCAGCACTAGGGAGGCTGAGGCAGGAGGTCTGCTAAGATTTCAAGACTGACTTGAGCTACACAGTGAGTTCCAGGTCTGCCAGGTTTATTAAAAAAAATCTCAAAAATAGAATGATAGATAGAGAGATAGATAGAGATAGAGAGAGAGAGAGAGAGAGAGAGAGAGAGAGAGAGAGATCAATCGAAACCAAACCAACCAAACATACACCAAGTATTTCTCTCAAGAAATTACCAGATCAGGAGGGAAAAATAAGTGTGTGTGTGTGTGTGTGTGTGTGTGTGTGTGTGTGTGTGTGTGTGTTCTACTTTCAGAAGGATGACATACTAAAATCACCATGGAATAAAGCAATAGGTTAAGAATAGACACTCGGGATTATAGCTCAGTGGTAGAATAGTTGTCTACCATGAACAAGGCTTTTGGTTCAGGCATCAGCATCATCAGGAACAAAAGAAAGAAAAGGTATGATGCTTGTCGAAAGTGACACAGAGTAAAAGACAAAAATACATCAGTGGTCTGAATTTCAACCGCCCAGAGCAACATCGGCGTCCTCCACCTTCCTTGTGCGTCTAGAAAAATCTTTCCCTGTAGTCTGCTGTGGATTGCCCTTTGAACAAATTGGCTCATTTTCTTAGGATCAAATAATTACTTTGTGGTTAGCTTTGTTGCTTAGTTTTTGATACAAAGTCTCTCCTTAACTACTATAGCTGAGGCTGTCCTGGAACTTACTATGTAGCCAAGGCCTTCAGGCTTCACATTTGAGAGTCAAAGCCACTGTGACTGTCAGAGTCATTATCGGGAAGCCCATGGGCGTGCTGCCTCCCTCCTGCCCTGTGCTATATTTTCAAGCAGAAAGGGGCCTCTATTTTCCTGGCAATCCCCAGCATCAACAGGGCTGGATGTTCTCTAGGAATGACTTGAGTTTCTGAGTGAGCAATATGGAATGCGAAAGCTGGTCATGTCAGGGACAACCCATCACTGTCACAGAGGGCAAACCCTTATTCAATAAGCAGCTAATCCCAGACATTTACTGAGGTCGCTTATCAGTCTCAATTTCAGTTTCCAGTGGAAGCTCCACATAACATCTGAAGACACGGGAGAAATGCGAGAGACTGCAAATCCTGACATCCCACCGCTGGCCACACACCTCAAGAAAACCACAACATAATGAAAAGACGACAACAGCAATACCCAATATTATCAACATGGGGAGAATTCACCCAAGTGTTCGTTTCAAAAATTCCACTTCCTCTGTAAATAAATGAGTGTCTTTGGGGCTGGGACATATCTTCCCAGTGCAAAGCGAGGAATATGCATATGTTAATTTTTCCCCAATAATAAGAGAAGAATGGTGCCGGCACTGGTTAATTTTCTTACAAATACCTGACAAGAAGTAAAACAAATGGACAAAGGTTATGGATGAGCTGTGATATGAAAATGTAAGCAAAATAAATCCTTTCCACCCCAGCTTGCTCTTGGTAATGGTGTTTCAGCCCAGCACCAGAAAACCTAACTAAGACACATCTCTTTCTCTTGAAATTGAGCCTGGAGGACCAATTCTCTCTTTATGGTAGAGAAGAAAGCAGGATTTTAGATGAAGTTTCAACATAATTCTTTTTCTGATGTAGATAGCATAGCTGGGTCTAAAAAGAAACATGAGTCACAGAAGCTGACAAAGGACTTCCCTGTGAAACTTCAGTTCTTAGCTGAAAACAGATGCTGGCACAGACATCTACTTAGAGTAGTAATTCCATTGATAATTACTGTAAAATGTGCAAAAAATATTGAACTCTATCTAAAGGTCTAATTTTGCAGCCTTGAGTCAAATATTACACAAAGAAATTGTTTCTTTTTATCCCCAACTGGTTCCAGTTCCTTAACACTCACCACTGAGGACTACATAAAACTCCTCAAAATTAAATTTATGAATGAAAATTTTCAAAGCAGTACCCTCCAAGAAGCATCAGAATGGTTAGAGAATGTACCAGTGAAGTTGAGCCTTCTGCTGAATGAAGGGTAACATGAACCAAATTTTCTAAGCTCTCTCAATGAGGTCTCATTTGAGAGATAGAGCACGCTGCCGATGGCATCCTCAAGTATGAACTGTCGATGCACTTTCTTTTCGCTCTGGGTCCGTGATGTAGATACAAAGATTTCACCAATTAGACTCTCCTTCATCTGCTATTCTTAGGAAACGTCCCTGCCCCCCTTGGGAAAGTGGTTACCTTCTTCTCTGACAGTCCACTTGTTTATTATCTAAGTGCTAATGTGGAAAAGGGAAGGTTCTTCAGCATCCCAGCATCCAGTCCAGAACAAACAGAAAGTGCTCCCAGCAAGTCTACTTCGTTTCTAAAACAAACCTACAAGAAGGAGCACTGCAGGGGAGAAAGCCCAGGGAACAATTGTTTCTAAAAGCTGGCCAGCTCTGTGAGACTAAAATAGACCCAGACCAACTGACGGTCCATTAATAAACTTTGCCGAGTTTTGTAATTATACTTCCCTTGGAATTGAAGGATTATAGGCATATAAATCTAACGTTTTATTTTTACGGACGGAATCTTCCTGTCAAATCTGAGAATTCCTCCTCGGTTACGACGGGCTTTGATTACTTGTTCTTCAGTCTCTACCTTGGTGCTGGAGAAAGCACTGAGGAGGATCATGGGAGCAGGTGTTTCCTCCTGAAAGGCTGGAGGCAAACACACAGAGGAATACAGCAGCCGGTTCTCGCCTTGCACTGCAAAGCTTCAGCTCCTTGATCCAGCATTTCAGGGGAAGGCTGGATCCATTTAACATCCATCTCCTACAGAATTGCCCCTGGGGCACAAGCCCTCTCACTTCGAATGGAAAAATTAAAAGCATGTATTTTGCTTGCTTCTTTAAAAAATGTATCTTTGTTGTTGTTGTTGTTGTTCTTTGCTTTTTTGAGACAAGGTCTCTCTTTGTAACCCAGACTACTCTTGAATTGATAACCCACATCTCCACTTTTGTAACGCCAGACTTATTTATTTTCCTATTTATTTTCATCTCTCTTTTGTTTAGATCTGTATCTATGTATATCAATAATTCAACTATCACTTGTCAAATAAGACTCGGTGTTACAGAAAACAAGTGAGAATATTTTTAAATGGTCAAACATAGGCCATAAAAAGCTTAAACTCCACAACACATTTACTTTTGCATGACGTGGTTTTTTTCGTGCCTTCTTGTGTGACTTGGGTGTGAGTTAAATGGCTTTAATCCATCAAAGTATTTATCTCTCAGGAATCTAGTTAGAAACTGGCAGATGCTCTCTTCAGCACTGCACTATTTGGTAACGTCCTGCCTTCTGTTTCCTACTCACCCCTCCCTAGGTGATCACAGAGAAAGCAGCAGGAAGTTCCTAGTGATGAATCCCTGCATGGGAGTATGTAGGTTTGGTCCCTATACAAGCGAGGGAACACTCAGTTCTAGTACTGTTACAAGGAACAATACTTTGGGGAAGGACAGTGTTTCAGAAAGAGGCCATCTGGTCCAGTGGCAGCTGAATTCTCTGTACTCCTTTACTAAACATAAGAGAATTCTGTCTGCTTACATAAATAACTGATGCAAGTGACTAAAATAAGAACTGTCTCGAGTGCCTTTGCCCGAAAAATCCAGAATTAAGTCTGAATGAAATTTAATAGCAGGTCTGAAAAGCACACTTGCATTTTTTCTTCCAGTTTGCTTTGTAGGCATACCATGGGGCATGCTGGCCCAGCTTAGTGCAAGAACCCTCTTGGAGCTCTTTCGTCTATAGTAAAACCTTGCCTCTGGAGTCTTCTTACGGTACTAGAGAATGTGTCTCTGCCCCTTCCTTCCTTCCTTGTCTCATATTTTGAGAGAAGCTTTGTGTTAAGTGACTTAGGCCCTAACATTGAATGGTCATCAGAAGACCCTCAGGTCCCCTGGCTGTGCCCACAACACAGCATCAGGGTCCCCTCCATCCCTTCCCATTCAAAGCCACAGAAATTCAAGAGGGAAAGACAGTGCAGCTGTCATCCATGGTGGAATGTCGGTGATTCTTTCCCGGATTGTGACTGCACAGTCCAAAGGTGTGTTTGTGGGTGTTGGTTTGAAGTTCCTAGTTATGTGACCAAGACCCCTAAATGTGGACCATTTAGTTTCCTGATCTGTTATGAGGGCATAAAATGTATGCTTCCGAGGGTGTTATGAAAATGACAGACGCCAAGAACAATTCCCACAGTATTTACTCCAGAAATACCACACATGGCAACTGCCTTCCCGGTAAGCAATAGGTGACTACCTCCCATGTCTCATTTCACACTGCTTAGTCACTCTGGACAGATCTTCTCTCTTTTGATTGACTTTTGTCCTTTGGCCATTCATTTGCCTCTGACTAATAGCTCTTTGACCTTTCTGAAAAAAGACTTCTGTAGCTTCCTCAAGCTTCTCTAGTCTCCCCACTCTCCGCCTATCAACCCCTATCTTAAGAAGGAACAGAGAGAAGAGGGAGAATTATAAAACCTTACTCTCTGTATGAGTAGCCATGACCCGGGCTTCCAAAATGACACCACTATATCCATTACATCAATGGATTATAATGTAATATTATGTGTTAAAATATTATTATATATTATAATGTAACATTATTGAAGAAAACTAACTCCTGAAAAATTTAATTTGCTAAAATATCTCACAAGAACAAGAGGCTAGGCTGGCAAGATGGCTCTGCAAGTGAAAATGCTTGTCTCCAGCCCTAAAGACATGAGTTTGATTCCTGGGACCCACGTGGCAGAAGGAGAGAAACAACTCTTAAAACTCTGACCTTCCCATCTCCATGCATGTTTGTGTGTGTACATTCACATATGTGTGTGTACACAAAGATAAATAAATAAGCAAATACATAATAAGAGGCAGTACTCAGCATTTAGTGAATCCTAAATCTTGCGGGGTGTCCTGGCTTGTGTCAGAACACAGACTTCAGTGTGTCACACCCAACTCCCCCAGCCACACAAATGCCAGGAGTATTTCCCCTGAAAAATCAGTCACTAAAAAGTATAAAATATTTTATAAACAAGAGAGAAACAGCAATTCAATAATAATAGCTCTTTTAGGTTCTCTGGTAAGTAACAAGAGTGGGAGATAGCCTAATAGGAAAAAGAAGGCAAATCCACTCTGCCTCAATTATGAGGGAATAAAAGACTAGAAGGCCATGTTTTTTTAAGTTGACAGTTACTTAAGGGATGATAAACAGAGCATCCAAGCCCAGGCTATGCCACTGTCATCGGGCCCAGCCTGCTGATTACGAGATGGCTAGTAGCTGCCTTGGGCTCCCCTCGTTCCTTCTCTTACAAGTTCCATTATTCCTACTCATTCGTGTGATTTCAAAAAGCACTAGACGGTATTTACGGACCATTTCCACAGTGTCACAATGCATGTCTAGCCCTCTGTCTGTGGGAACACAGCTTTGGGACTCGGTCTTCTATCGCCCCCCACTTTGCAGAGAAGGAAAGTGAAGTTCAAATGGATTAACCCTGCTTAGTCATATAGGAAGCAGTAAGATGACAATCAAGCTCAGAGCAAACAATCTTTACACTTATTCCAAAAGGCTCACTGTGCCCAACTGTAAGTTTTCATTTAAGAAAATTCAAGAGACTTCCGGTAAGTTAGCAGTCAAGAGGTTATCTCTGCCTGATATGATAAAGGAGAGGAGTAATAACAACACAATTTTTTACACTGTTCCAAAGACAGAGAAGAGCTTTGGAAAGTCACAATGGCGATGACAGAAACGTGTGGAGGAAAAGATTGGCAACTCCACCGGGAGGAAATAAACCATGTTAGACAGCCCCAGCCAGCCTTCCTGACAGTGGAAGGAGCAGAAGCCTCAACCCAAAGGTGAGTAGAGCCAGGCAGTCCTGCTCTCAGGACAGGCCACAGCTTCACAAACCCCAAACCAGTTGTGGATTTTGGTCAAAGAGTGATTCCTCATGCAGAAGGTCAGGACTAGAGAAGGCCAGCAATATCCATTCGGCCACCGCATATGATTCAGAGGGCAGTGGCCAGGCACACCCTAAAAAAGAACCTACCATTTAAAACTTAGCTACCCTAAGGGCCTGACAACGAGGAATAACCACAGGTCTGAGAGCTTTAATTTAACCCAAAATAGTCCAAAATGAGAAGCCCTCTAGGAAGCAATGATGAGGAAGAGGGAGACTAGACACTGACAGGAGAAAAAAGTCCAGCTAGCAGGAGGCTTGCCTCAGGAAGTGAAGTGTGTAGACAAAGGTAGTCCTGACACAGCTCATGGGAGATGGGTGTCTCTCTAACTGAGGCCAACAAGTTAATCAATCTGCATATACCTATTTCCCCTCAATGCAGTGGAATATGAAAACTGTAAACCTCCAGGAGTCTTCTTGACATTCACAGTTACGTTCCTCCAGTAGAATGACAAAGAATTTGGTCTCAAAAACATAAACCTTAGTACTATGGTTGTTTCCCAATTCATTCTGGAAGCCTAACTAGCAGTGCAGAGCTGGGGGATGCTCAGGAGGGTAGGAGAGTTGGCCCAGCCCACAGACTGAAAATTTAAATGTGCCCTGTGAGAGGAAAAGAAGGGATGTGTGATGATGTCACGGGTGAGGCAGGTACAAGATAGAAGGAGGTCTGTTATTGGACGAGAAGGAAGGATGGGCAGGAGAAAAATTTGAAGGAAGAGGAGCAGACTGGAATGGAAAGGAGGTAGAGACAGGAGGGACAAGGAGAGAAGCCATAGCAGGACAATATGGCGGCTGATGTTAAGATTCCATGCTGTACCTTTACAGGTTGCTACGAATGTTTTTAAGGGATGGATGTGTATTGGGCTTTGTATGTTTAGGTAGGCAATTATATCTTATCAATTGGGCCAAAGGTTATTATGTTGTGTGTTCTTCCATGTGTAGATTTAAGTGTAAGAAAGTGTGCAGTGGCTGGTCTGGGCTGCCACAGAGTTGGGATGTGTGTTTCAGGCATGGAAACCTGCCTTGGGAACTAGATAGGTAGAGAGACTGCTGCCAGGCTCAGAGAGAGGCCTTCGGCAGTGTGATATGGGATGGAGCAGAGCAGGTGAGACGCTTTGCTGACTGAGAATTAAGATATCCAGCAGATATCTTGGGGCACTGCAGTGCCAGACCGAGTGGGGATAAAAGACAACCTAGTGGGGGATAAAGACAGCTTTTTTATTTTTTATATTTTTACAACAACAAAGGGATGCTATTAAAAATGAAGACAGCTGTGGTTGACATTAGACCCTTGTTGGATATGAATTCAATATGAGGATAAACCATAGGAAAGGCATGAGTTTATACTCCACTGTCTCAGTGCCCATGCAGACAATTCTCTGCTATGCAGTTGAGGCTAAGACAGGCACAGAGTTTATAGAAACCTACAGTGGCTTTTGAATTCTCTGAGGATCTTGCGGTAGTTAGAATCAGAAATGTCTCCCATAGGCTCAGCTATTTGAACATTCAGTCCCTAATTGGTAGTGTTATTTGTGGAGGATCCGGGAAGGTTAAGTACGTCAGTAGAGACAGTCACTGAGAGGTGAAAGCTTTGCCCCACTTCCACTCTCTCTGCTTTGTGCTTGAGTGTGAAGATGTGATTCTTTAGCTTCCTACTCTGGTGGAAAACTGCCATGCCTTTCTTATCATTGTAGACTGACTCTCCCAGTAACACAAACCAAGATAAAACTTCTTCCTTATGTTGTCCTTGGTCAAGATGTTTTATCATAGCAACAGAAAAACAGTTAATACAGACATTCCATAGTACTTGGGTTAAAGGTTAATTTTATACATCCTCCTCTTTTAGTGAGCCCAGGCAACAGGTATAACCATTTCTGAGTATGTCTGTGAGGATGTCTCAAGAAGGAATAGCACCTAAATCAACAGACTCATGAAGAAGAGTCTCGATCCACCAGTGACAGTGGGCACTGTCCAATCCACTCAGGATCTAGGTAGACCAGAACTCTAGGACCTAAGGCATTTGGATTTGGTCTTACACAGCAGCCCCCAAGGTTTTTAAGCCTTAATTACACCACCCACTAAAATAGTTCTCTGGGTTAATGAAGAAAGGTGATGACCTTCAGGTATATTGGCCAACTCCCATAATAAATCTCAGCTGAATTTATAAGCATTCTATTGACTCTCTTTATCTAGAAAACCATGACTCACCCAACTTGTGATCTTTCAGAATCCCCTGGTTGACGATAATGTGAATTCAGATTTGAGAATGTGCAATTCAAACATTTGGTTTAATTGACAACTTACTATTTTTTTCCATAGGAGTATAAAATAAAGAGGAAACTGAGTACTATCAAAACCTAGGTAAAATATAAAATATTTTCACTTACCTGATATAATTTTATATCTGAACCTAGGTCATTGAAACTAGCTACAATTCCTGTTTCCCAAAATTGCAATATAAATCCAAAGAAATTGACTAATAATGATAGCAACCGGAGGACCATTTCTGAAATAAGCATTATTTAGGCAATAACATACAATGTTAAAGTCCATTAGAATCATACCATAATGACATGTATAAGATAGAATAAGACACTCCAACTGCAGAGGACAGATAGGAAATAAAATGTACACAATTTATTTCCCAATAGCCATGGGAAAGTCTCTAATTAGCATTCAACATTATAACTACAGTTAAAAAAATCTCAAACAGAATATGAAGTATTTATATATTCAAATTAAACAATGTGTCAGTATAGTATTACTTCATACATGTCAGAGCAAAAAAGATGTTTTTCAAAATAAAAAATATTTCTAAATGACCCTTTATATAAAATGAAAAATTGGCTTACCTCTTCCCTGTGGTTCTTAATTGGCATACAAAGGATACTTTGTGTCTTGTAGCCTGTAATTTGGTCAACTTCTGCATTGAACCGGGGATCCTGGGAAGGAAAGAGAAATTCAATTTATTGGTTGGCCTGCACAAAGATTGATTTGATTTTTCTTGTGCATTAGATTAGAGAAATCTAACCTTTGACTTACCTTGTTACTATTGAGTAATGATTTTATCATTGTGAAAGGCAATAAATCATGTAAGCCCATAGCATCTGACAGAGATGAGTTTCAGGGTTACTTTGGGGGGTCCCAGTATTTATGAAAACTAAGCACTCCAAACCCAAAACAAGATTTTAAAAATAATTAAAACATAAATGACAAACAAAATATTTAGAAAGTTTTATGGTTGAGGAAAAGTAGCCTCTTTGACTGTCTGACAAAAATTATTTGTCCCCATCTGTCTTCTGCCAGTGCCAGTGTCACTCACAGAAAAGCAGCCCTGTTCTAAAACCTTCCCAATAAATGGCTTAATGTCTGTTGTAAAGATTGTTCTACACGTCCACCCTGTCCTTCTGAAGCAGGAGAATAAGATATGGAAACTATGGAGATGGAAAAGAAGAAGAGCCTCATCCTACAGTCTGGCAGCCAAGTGAACATTTCCAATTTTAGCACAAATGACATTTTCCATAAAAGTTGCTGGAATAGAATTAATATTCATTTCATATACATCTGTCTTAAGTTAAAGCAATGATGACCTAGGACTGAATTTAGGTAAGGCCTCAAACCTTTTCCCCAGGATATGAAATCTGTTAACTTTGCTTATACTAAAGATACATTCCTATGTGCCTGTAGATTAGATTCTCACCTTATCAGCTGAATCCTGAAGCTGCCCAGGACCCACTCAGTGACCTCATTGAGGGTCCTTGGCAACTCTTTAAAGATAGTAATTTCAAGCCCCACCCCAATCCTTTCTGTGACTGTTTAAAACACAAATGAGCCCAACTCTTCTTTGAGTGATCCATGCCCACTCTTGAGCATGTCTTAGTTTCTTCTGAGTGCCTCTATTTCTCTTAACCCATATACTGAAGCTCACTTACAGATTGCTTTCTTAAATCTCAACACTGCTTCATTAAGGGGTTAGTCCTAAAATCCTTTTCTGCATCAAAGTCACTGATCTTTGTTGGTTTTAAAGTCTAAGGGAAGTCTTCAGGGTGGGGAGGTTCTCGGCAGGGAGAAATGGATCCTCCCTTGACCCTCCAAAGTGCTGATGCTTCTCTATTGGGTGATAGGAAGGATTTTGTTTGTTCCTGAATCTCATTGCAATTAAAAACTGCTTTTAATTGTATGAGTGTGTAAGTATGTGTGTGCATTTGCATGTGTGTATGTGTAAGTATGTATGTGTAAGTGTGTGTAACTGTGTGTGTGTAAGCGTGTGTGTGTGTGTGTGCGCGCGAGCACACTCGCATGTGTGTGTACGTGCACAGTTGTAAACTCTCTGCTCTGGTTGATAGGAACTGAACAAACCCCAGTCTTCTGCGTGTGCAGCAGGTGGCGAGCTATCTCTCCAGCCCCATCTTTACTTGTTCTTTTTTAAAACACAGGGAGGCAGATCTAAGAATCACAAAGGATATGTAAAAAAGTGTAAAAGTTCTAAATGTAGGTCAAATTAAGGCAGTTTCCCATCATCCTTTATATTAGCAAGATCTATAACTGAGCTATGAAGTCTGTAAAAGTTTTTAAAAGCTCTCTCATCCGTCATCCAAGTATTCTTCATACCTGGTAGCTATCAATAATTGGGAGAATTCATTGTGTACATGTACCGCATTTTCTGTATCCATTCCTCTGTTGAAGGGCATCTGGGTTCTTTCCAGCTTCTGGCTATTATAAATAAGGCTGCTATGAACATAGTGGAACATGTGTCTTTGTTATATGTTGGAGCATCTTTTGGGTATATGCCCAGGAGAGGTATAGCTGGGTCCTCAGGTAGTTCAATGTCCAATTTTCTGAGGAACCTCCAGATGAGTTTCCAGAGTGGTTGTACCAGTCTGCAATCCCACCAACAATGGAGGAGTGTTCCTCTTTCTCCACATCCTCGCCAGCATCTGCTGTCACCTGAGTTTTTGATCTTAGCCATTCTGACTGGTGTGAGGTGGAATCTCAGGGTTGTTTTGATTTGCATTTCCCTGATGACTAAAGATGTTGAACATTTCTTTAGGTGCTTTTCAGCCATTTAGTATTCTTCAGTTGAGAATTCTATATTTAGCTCTGTACCCCATTTTTAATAGGATTATTTGATTATCTAGAGTCTAACTTCTTGAGTTCTTTGTATATATTAGCTACTAAAAACAATGACTACATGAAATTCTTAAGCAAATGGATGGAAATAGACAATATTATCCTGAGTGAGTTAACTCAGTCACAAAAGAACACAAATAGTAGCCACTCACTGAGAAGTGGACATTAGCCCAAAAGTTTGGAATATCTAAGAAAAAAATCACAGATCATATGAAGCCCAAGAAGAAGAAAGACCAAAATGTGGACGCTCCAGTCCTTCTTAGAAGAGAGAACAAAATACTCATGGGAGGAAATACAGGGACAAAGAGTGAAGCAGGGACTGAAGAAAAGGTCATGCGGAGACTGCCCAACTTGGGGATCCATCCCATATGCTGCCACCAAACCCAGTCACTATTGCTGATTTCAAGAAGTGCTTGCTGACAGGAGCCAGATATGGGTGTCTCCTGAGAGGCTCTGTCACAGTCCTACTGATACAGATGAGGATGGTTGCAGCTAACCATTGGACTGAACAAGGGGACCCCAATGGAGGAGTTAGAGAAAAGACTGAAGAAGCTGAAGGGGTTTGCGACACTATAAGAAGAACAACAATATCATCCAACCAGACCACACCATAGCTCCCAGGGACTAAACCACCAACCAATGAGTGAGTACACATGGAGGGACCCATGGCTCCAGCCACATATGTGGCAGAGGATGGCATTGCCCAGCATCAATGGGAGGAGAGCCCTTGGTCTTGTGAAGACTCATTTCCCCCAATGTAGGGTAATGTCAGGGTGTTGAGGTTGGAGTGGGTGGGTGGGAATGGGAGCGCCCTCACAGAAGCAGGGGGAGGGGGTATGGGAGAGGAGGAAAGGGGGATGACATTTGAAAAGTAAATACATAAAATATCCAAGAAAAATAAAATTATAATAAAAAGATACTAATTGGGAGAATCATAATGAATGACACTATTGTTATCAGATGTGGTCATTTGTACCATTGTAATCCCCAATCTCAGAAAAGAAAGGTCATGTCTAAACATGGATGGTCAGGTTAGAATGGAAACACTCCCTCTAAATGGTCCGACCCGAGTGAGCTCTGTCCTCTACCTAATAACAGTCTCCTTGCTCTAAAAGCTGCATTTGAAATTCCCCTCAGGACTACGGAAGATTCACTCAGGAAAGCCCTCATCTTTTGAAGGTCATTTCTATTTTTTTTCTTTAAATTGGTCCAAAGTTGTGCAAAGCCACAGCTGTGAATGAAGGAGGTAATTACACCAGATTCCACCAAATGGGGTCAGAAATGAGGCCAATTTTCTCAAGAGGACAGCACTGAAGTTGGCTTTAAAGATAACTTCAAAGGAAAAGATAAATTAGTATAAATATTTTACATTACAAACACTACATTCTTTTGTTTTCTAGCAAATATGCCCTAGGTTTTACTCAGATACACAGGAAGTGTTCGCTAAATGTTTCTAGTAAAATAGTTCTTATTTTAGCTTTGCAGATCTAGACATTTTTATCTTTAGACTTTACTGTATCTAAGAAGAGTGGAAAGATGTTGATGGTGATGATTAAAGAAATAAAAATTTACAATTAGTGAATTATTTTATGTAATACTAAATCAAAGGTAGAAAATAAAAATTTATCTTTTGTAATAATTCTGTTAATGAATGTGGGAATTACAAATTCAGTTTATAAAAAAGATTTAACTCAACCATTTATTCAAAGCAGTAGACTTTGTGTCTACACACAAAAATTACAATACAAACAGGATATCGGGTGAATGGAACTTCTAGGCTAACCTTAGATCTATGCTGGGGTAACCAAGCACCACACAGGGGTTGGGAGTTTTCTCCCTCCCCCCATTTCTCAGGGCCTGTGTTCCCTTCAGACTGTTTCTGAGTTTTAACAAAAGGTTTAACTTTTGAGTCAGCCTTGCTGAGAACTGTTGATCATCTGATCAAATGACTGAATGTGACAAGGTTCAAGAACTCTCACTGTGACAATGTGAAGGAAGTATGGCATCCCATTTGAGGCTGGTGTTGGGAGACAGAGCATCTGGGTGGGGCTGACACCTTAACATGTAGGTTTTGTGCCTCCAGTAGTTTTAGAATTAAACAAGAATGTAAATTTCCACCTCCCACTGGAGAATTGAGAGTTAGTTGTTTGGAAAAAAACAAACAAGGTCTCAAGATTAAACATCTATGGGATTCTTGCCATAAAAGCCTGGCTTCGGTCTATCCAAGAAAGACAGTCTAAAAACAACTGCCCCGTACTCTTCAGAAATATCTACATCAAGACAGATAAACGTGGAAGGAGGCACCACAACTCTATGCCAACTTTGATCTAGAATTGCATCCTGATTGGAAAGAAAGATAACTGTGCAAGGGATATTTAACAGGATAACTGAAAAAAATGGAGCATAGATTGTGAGATATTTTGTACACATTGTATCGCTGTCAGATTTTCCGAATTTGTTCATTTATCGTATGTCCTTCCGGAAGAGGCCAAATGAGAGGTCCAGTGAGATGACTTGGTGGATAAAGGTTCCTATTGCTAAGCCTGGAAACTTGAATTCAATCCTTGGGGCTCACATGGTTGGAGAACTGACGCCCACAAATTGTTCCCTGACTTTCCACAAGTGCAACACACACACACACACACACACACACACACACACACACACACACACACTAAAAACCACAATGAAATATTTAGCAAAAATATATCTGCAACTTATTTAATTTTATATACAATGTATTGGGACTTACATGAGGTAGGGGAAGAAGGGCAAAAAAAAAAAAAAAAAAGCATGATTAAAAAAAAAGCAGGAAAAGCAGGAAGGGCAAATGGAGAGCCAAAAACCCATGTGGCTGTATCTTATACTGATCTGTGAATTCAAAACAAAAATGAGAGAAAACAAAAACAAAAGTGCAAAAGAATTGCCAAGTAAGGCTCATTTTCTTCAAGAATGGCATTTTAAAGATGATGCCTAAATTTAGAGTACTGAGCATGACCAGACAGAGACACAGCAGTTCCCAGCCTGTGCTCCCTGGGGGCACGGCAACACCGCGAGGGCCCATGATTTATCTAAAGTGAAGCATCTGCTGGTGCTCTTTCCTTTTCTAATATTTATTTTGGAAATAACTGTACTCATTAGGAATCCACCAGAGAGACTTCATAGTCCTTTAAGAAAGGAACTCGATGAGTCCTTCAGTAGAGACCGGGGACCACAGAATGAGAGAAGTTGGTTTGTTCCTCTGGAAAAGAGGGAAAGGGAAGGGCGAAGCAAAGGCTGGAGGAGGCAGTTAGGACAGTGATGTGATGACAGTCTCATAAATGGTGGCATGACTCCTCCTCAACACCATCCACGCTCTACCGAAATCCAGGTCCACACAGAGTGGCTGCCATGCAGAAGCAGAACCCGAGGTTTGCATTCAAGTCAATTCAGGAGAGAGGCAGGAGTTTTAACACTATAAAACCTTGTAACATAGGCAGCATAATACAAAAACCTTCTTTAATAGCTTTGTTGGGGCACCAGTGGAAAGGGAAGCCCTTGGTCTTGCCAAGGTTGGACCCCCAGTGCAGGGGAATGTTGTGGGGCAAAGGGAAGGTGTATGGGGGGGAAACACCTGTATGGGGGGGCTTATGGACAGGAAACCAGGAAAGGAAATAATATTTGAAATGTAAATAAAGAAAAATATCTAATAAATAAAATTTCAAAGAAAACCCCAAAAACCAAAAAAACTTCTTTAGAAAGTAGACCAGTTCAAGATGGCCTTGTGTAGGTACTGGATGTTTTGTTATTATGATAACACAGCTTATTAAGTCTCTAACCTACACATAATAATGTTTCCTTACCTTCTTGTTGATAAATGTTTTAATTATCTTACTATTGATAAATACACCATACTGAAGAAGTTTCCCCAACTAGGAAGTCATAAGACCACATCAGTCAGTGTTTAAACCTCTCCCACCAGCTAATCCTCTCATTGATTGGTGCTATTCATAGCCCAACAGAATCACTGGACTAAGCTGAGGACATTGACTTAAGCTGGAAACATGCCAATCTGTTAGTTTTTGCAGTATTTTCAAGTTTTTGTTATTTTATATAATTTTCTGTGGTGAATTTTTAAATAGCGACTCAATGTTGATAATTTCTCACAACTAAAGTGTCCATGAAAATCTAAGATTTGCTCTCAGTGTCTGTACAAGAACTATAAGAGTTCATGGTCACCTCTTGTGTTTCCGCTGCATCATAACCTTTAGAGTGCCAAATATCCTTAAGAAACAAAACACATTTTTACTAGCGCATTATTAAAGGAGTCAGACTCAGGAAGCATCCAAACGTATGTTCATAGCTGACGGCTTTTACAAAAGGTTCCGGGACAGCATTTTTAGTATCCAGTTACACTTGAAGCACTCATAGTGGAATTGATGGACATGAAAATCTGCAAGGCCACCATAAACATGGAGGGAGGGTACCAAGGTGAAGAGCAGGAGAAATCCAAAGCTAAGAGCCTTCACCCTAGGATTCATGCAAATGAGAGGAGCTGATTGTCCTGGACTGATGTGGTCTTAAGACTTCCTACTTGGGGAAACTTCTTCAGTGTGGTGTATTTATCAATAGTAAGATAATATTAAAACATTCATCAATAAGAAGGTAAGGAAACATTGTTATAGACTTAATAAGGTGTCCTAAGAATTAAATCGCTATTAACTACAAGGCAAAACCACACTGCCAAACTTTAAACATGGGAAGTATATTAAGTAAAATACAATCGGTTCACAGGATGGAAACATGCAAGACCACAGGACAGGTGACAGATTTCTTGACAAAGCTAAAGGTATTTATGGTCCTACAGTTTTGGGGACTGTGGTGCCTCTGAAAACTACAGACCCAGCTGTCACTTACAATGGGAGGGAGTGAACCTGCAAACTTGGCAGCAATAGAGAATTGTGGTTCCTGGTTCTCTGGGTCAGTTACCATGTGATGTCACCCACAGTGCTCGGAGAGGTTGGGGAATAGCTCCTGGAGACCACATTTCAAAAATTAAAAACAGTTGTTTATATACAACAAGTTGGGGGTGGGTAGGGGTGGGAATGTGGGGGTGGGATGGGGTATCTTTGGAGTTAAAGTATCTAATTAGCTTACCACATCCCTGCCGCTGATACCCCTGGGCATCATTATTCATCTACCCCTTTCCAAAACTCCACTCGTTTCTGATTCCACCTCCTACCAGCTGCCAAGCTCAGCAGATCCTGCTGCCACTGGGAACTCCACTCCTTTCTTTTGATCCATCAGTTCAAAGTAAGGTTCGAAGACCCACTTGCTAGTAAAGTGTTAAAATAATCTATCCTCCCTCCCAGCTTCTAGATTTTCTAGTATGTGTTATGACTCACAAAGATGATAATTCATCTTTGTAAAACACAATTTAAGACATTCTCATCGCCTTTCAAAACTTCCTTAATTCCTCCTTTAGTTCTGACGCTCTGATACATTCCCCATCAAGAGTTCGGCAGTTTCCTGGCTGTGTGCCCACTGTTCCTTAACGTCTGCTCAGACTTTGACACTTGCAGTCCACAATCCGATTTCCCTGACTCTCCTTCACAATTCTCTCTACTGTTAGATCTCACCAGGCCCACATCCAAGTCAAATCCTACATACTTTCCAGGGCCTATCTAAGCATTTCTTTCTCAAAAAAAAAAAAAAAAAAAAAAAAAAAAAAAAAAAAAAAAAAACCTTTCCCCATCTTCCTCACTGGATGTCATACCCAATCCTGACTACACTTTCTTGACATATATGACCACTTTGAGATCTGATATTTATGCTAGAAATTCTAGTTACCTATTATAGCTAACATAATTGTAATGCAATGAATGTTATTAACTCCTATCTAACAGGCACTAAAACAGGCAACAGGACCACAGGAGTGAGCTGGGCCACACTGTGTGTTCTAGCACAGAGCTAGAACAACTGCCAGCCACTGTAAGCTTCCTCATCATGAAGCAAAGTAGCACTTTACCCAGTTAAGACGTTTTGCTTAAGAATTATAATTCTCTTTTTTGAGGAACTTTCAGACTGATTTCCAGAATGGTTGTACCAGTCTGCAATCCCACCAACAATGGAGGAGTGTTCCTCTTTCTCCACATCCTCGCCAGCATCTGCTGTCACCTGAGTTTTTGACCTTAGCCATTTTGACTGATGTGAGGTGGAATCTCAGGGTTGTTTTGATTTGCATTTCCCTGATGACTAAGGATGTTGAACATTTCTTTAGGTGCTTTTTGGGCATTTGATATTCCTCAGGTAAGAATGTTTGGTTTAGCTCTGTACCCCACTTTTAATAGGGTTATTTAATTCTCTGGAGTCTAACTTCTTGAGTTCTTTATATATTTTGGATATTAGCCCTCTATCAGATGTAGGATTGGTAAAGATCTTTTCCCAATCTGTTGGTTGTCGTTTTGCCCTAATGACAGTGTCCTTTGCCTTACAGAAGCTTTGCAGTTTTATGAGATCCCATTTGTCGATTCTTGATCTTAGAGCATAAGCCATTGGTGTTCTGTTCAGGAAATTTTCTCCAGTGCCCATGTGTTCGAGATGCTTCCCCATTTTTTCTTCTATCAGTTTGAGTGTATCTGGTTTGATGTGGAGGTCCCTGATCCACTTGGACTTAAGCTTTGTACAGGGCAATAAGAATGAATAGATTTGCATTCTTCTACATGCTGACCTCCAGTTGAACCAGAACCATTTGTTGATATCCTTCTTCCATTAGATGGTTTTAGCTCCTTTGTCAAAGATCAAGTGACCATAGGTATGTGGGTTCATTTCTGGGTCTTCAGTTCTGTTCCACTGGTCTATCTCCCTGTCTCTGTACCAATACCATACAGTTTTTATGACTATTGCTCTGTAATACTGCTTGAAGTCAGGGATGGTGATTTCCCCAGAAGTTCTTTTATTGTTGAGCATAGCTTTAGCTATCCTGGGTTTGGTTTTTTTGTTGTTGTTGGTTTTTTTTGTTTTTTGTTTTTTGTTTTTTTTTTTTTGTTATTCCAGATGAATTTACAAATTGCTCTTTCTATCTCTATAAATAATTGAGTTGGAATTTTGATAGGGATTGCATTGAATCTGTAGATTGCTTTTGGCAAAATGGCCATTTTTACTACATTATGGACTGACCCAGGGCTCCAACTGCATATGTAGCAGAGAATAGCCATGTTTGGGCAACAGTGGAAGGGGAAGTCCTTGGTCCTGCCAAGGTTGGACCCTCAGTGCAGTGGGATGTCAGAAGGGGAGGGTGGTAAAAGGGGTGGATGGGAGGGGGGGAACACCTGTATGGGGGAGGGGAAGGGGATGGGGACTTATGGACAGGAAACTGGGAAAGGAAATAACATTTGAAATGTAAATAAAGAAATATATCTAATAGAAAAAGAATTATAATTCACTTTAAGGCATTGTAGAGATAGATCCCTGGTTAAGAGCACTGACTGCTCCTCCAGAGGATCCAGATCAGATTCCCAGCACCCACACAGAGGCTAACAACTGCCTATAATTCCTGTTCCAGGGGATCTAATGGCCTACATGTACACAGTACACATAGATATAGACAGAGATGTAGATGTAGATGTAGGCAAAACACACATACATCTAAAATAAATAACTACAACCTTAACAAATATAATGAATTTTAAAAGGAAAATTTGAAAGCAAATTTTAAAAAAAAAAGCTGTGCATAGCTGTAATAAATGTAGAACTATCAAAACTTTTCATAAAATACCTCAGAGCCAAAATTTCCATTTAAAAAGAACATAGGCATAAGTTTATTTGTTTAAAAGGAAAAAAAAGGCCTCTGGGACCTGCAAGCACCATGTGACCAAACTTCTAGCTCCGAGGCCTCCAGGTCCAATGCAAGGACAAAGCTTCAGCTCCAGAGAGCTCAGGCTCCCCTGAGAGACAGAAGCTCGACTTTAGTGGTATCTGAGTTCATTGTGGGTGTGGGATTTTGACATTGGGGTTCCAGTAGTCCCCAAAGGACCAAGAGACTATTCTGCTGTAGTCGGGGTTACTTTGTGCCTATGACTCAAACGACAGCCTCCACATACTAGAAAGACTACAATGAGTATCTGCCTCAGGAAGTTCGCAATATTAAAGAGGTGACCGAAGTTTTACTGCATCTGGTTGCTTTAGGGTTCAGTGTGAACATGGTGCTGTTGGCACATAGGTGACACAGTATCACCACAGAGTCTTCATCTGACGGATCATCACCAAGTTTCACCAATCCTATAGCTGTAGTTTATGTAAATATCCCACACAGAACAAAACATTCACATAGATTCCTTCCTATGGGAGAGAATAACTGAAAGACAAACTCAATCCAAGAGATGAGCAGACACTGCAAAGCAAATGCTACAATGACCACCCACAGCCCACCGACCCCCCGAACTGACCCCCCAACCGACCCCCAACTGACCAACTCCCCATTAGAGAATCCAACAATGCAGAGATGAAATAGCTGAGAAAGAATTCAGTCTTATTTCAAAACATGATAACCATATAGAAGATTAAAACAGATGGATGAATTAATGAAATCTAATGACTCAACAAGGCAGTCTCCAAAGTGAATAAAACAGTAAAGTGAGGTGAAAAGTCCAAATAGCGAAAGTTTCAGGAAGGAGACTGAAACACTGAAAAAGGACTAAATATAAATACTTGAAATGAAGGATATGAACAAATAAATAACACAACAGGCAACACCATTAACAGAACAGACTGAAGAAAAATGAATTTCAAGAATGTAGACAAAGTCAAGACAATAAGGCAAACACACACACACACACACACACACACACACACACAATTTAAAGAATCCTGGGATACATTCTAGAGTCTAAACCTGAATACTCATAGTGCCGAAGAAGCAAAGATGAAATTAAATAGAATAGACTATTTATAGTGAAATGTTAGCAGCAAACTTAAAGAAATGGACAGCTAAACTGAAGAGATATACAACTACAAATGAAATGAACATAATATTTAGGATATAAAAATAAAAACTAAAGAAAGAATCCTAAAACCAGTATGAGGAAAAACATCAGTCACACAAAAAGGCAGAAAAAAATCAGAATTAACCCCAGAATTTTTAGAAACCATAAAAATTAGAATAGTGTGGAGTTAAATATTTCAAGTTCTGAAAGCAAATAACTGTAAATCAAAAATGCAATACCCAGCAAAGTTATTTTTCAAAATTGATGGCAAAAAAATGGGATTAAGGTAATACCAAGCCAACACTGAAGGAAATTCTTCTTGCAATACTTTACATGAAGGAAGAAGAAAGATAGTGTCCTTTAGAAGAATGCATTAAAGGAAACACTCCATGAAAAGAACAGAAAGACAAAATAGACTCTGAAAAAGAACCTTAGCAAACCCTCAGAACTAATGGAGAAAGAAAGGAAATGCCAGCGTCACAGCAAAACAGAAAAGCACTTAGCAAATTCATAGATAATAGCAAACCCTTTTCTACAATAACTTTAAATATAAATGGCCTAAACTCGCAATTTAAAAATGCAGACTAATGAAATGGATAAAAAATGAGAACCAAATATATATTTTCTATATAAGAAACACAATTAGTGAGCAAAGATACTCAAAAGCTAATATCAAAATATAAAGAACAAACTACTAAGTAAATGGAAAACAAAAATGGGGAGACTTAGCTATCCTTATTTTAAAGTAAATGCCAAATCAAAACCAGTTAGAAGAGATTAAAATGGGACACTATATATTAATACAGGGAATAATTTATCAAGATTTCTAAACATGCATGCACCAATACTGGAGGTTCTAATTTCATAAAACAAACATTATAAAGCATAAAAGGACATAAAATCTTGGAAACATAATAGCGGGGAACTTTGAAACTCTCATTTTTAGAAGTCTTCCATATTAAAAGCAAACAAAGAACTTTTCAGCTAAAACATACTACCTACCAATCAACTAGAAGTAACATATATTTGCATATATATTTATATATACACTATTCCACCCAACAGATAGAAAAATACACGTTTTTTCAGCAGCGTATGAAACTTTCTCTAAAATCAATCATATCATAGTATAAAAATCAAGTATCAACAAGTAATAAAAAACATGGTAATCTCTTTCATCCTATCAGATCACAGTATAATTAAAGTAAAAAGCAACAAGGCAAAGTATAAAAACTACAGACACTTGGAAACTAAACAATACAAGAAATTACTTCATTCAGTGAAGCCAATACTATCATGGCATCAAAACCAGGTAAAGACATGATGAAAAAGAAAGAAGGAGGGGTTGGGGATTTAGCTCAGTGGTAGAGCGCTTGCCTAGCAAGCACAAGACCCTGGGATCGGTCCCCAGCTCCGAAAAAAAGAAAAGAGAAAAAAAAGAAAGAAGGATAGATAGATAGATAGATAGATAGATAGATAGACAGACAGACAGACAGACAGACAGACAGACAGACAGACAGAAAACTAGAGAACAATGTCTCTGCTGAACACATGCAAAACTCAACAAAATATTTGCAAATCGAACTAAAAAACTTATTAAAATGATCATGACCATGGCCAAGTGGGTCTTATCTCTGAAAGTCAAGATTGATTGAACAAAAGTAAATACATAAATTACACACATAAAAATAAAATACTTAAGGACAGAAACTATATTATTGTCTTGACTGATCCTGAGAAAGCATTCAATAAAGTTCAACTTGCCTTCATACTCGAGATGTTAGGATTCCTCAAGAAAACAAAGTTATATACAACAAATCTATAGTCATTCTTAAGTTAAATGGAGAAAAACTGAATAAATTTCCTCTAAAATGAGGATTGAGATAGGATACCCACTCTCCCCTCTCTTCCTTACTATTTCCTTGAAGTCTTAGCAATTAGACAAGAGAAAGGTAGCATAGGGATGAAAACAAGAAAGGCAGAAGTCACATGACCCTTATTAACAGATAACATGAACCTACACTTGAAAGACTACAGAATCTACCAAAAAATGCCTACATCTAGAAGACAGAAAGACTGTCCGTACCCTTGGACTGGCAGAATTGATGTGAAAATGACCCTACTATCAAAACTAATCTATACATTTAACTCCGTATCCTTCAAAATCCTGATGTCACACTTCACAGATCGGGGAAGAACTATCCAAGAATTTATATGAAACCACCAAAAAGACCATGAACAGCCAAAGCAATCCTAAGGAGCAAAAATGTAACTGGAAATATCTCACCTCAAATACACTGTGAGGCCACAGAGGTGAACACTGTCTGCTATTGACATAAGAACAAGCAGATGGACCAAGGGATAGGATCGAGAACCCAGACATAGCTGACAAAGCCATGCCAACATAATCTTTGACAAAGGAGGCAAAAGCATACATTGAGAAAGCCTCTTCAACAATGGAAGCAAAACTGGATATCCTCTTGTAAAAGGATAAAACTAGATTCCTATCTTTAACCTTGTACATAGATCAATCTAAAATGGATCAAAGAAACTAATTTACAAACTGAAATTCAGTCAGGGGGTGGTGGCAGACCCCTTTAATCCCAGCATTTGAGAAGCAGAGGCAGGCGGATCTCTTAATTCCAGGACAGCCTGGTCTAAAGAATGACTTCCAAGACAGCTTGGGCTACGCAGATAAATCCTGACTGGATAAACAAAATAAAGAAACAAACAAAAAGCCTAAAATGCTGAAGCTATGAGACAAAATAAAAGGAATAAAGGGATACTCTCCAAATTACTGTGGTAGGAAAGAGCTTTCTGAACGGAATTGGCACGGGATCTAGCCTCACATATCAACAGATGGGTCAAGGTGAAGCTAACATTTCTGCACAGCTAAGGAAGCTACCAGCAGAGCACACTGGGAGAAAATCTTTATCAGCTATGCTTCAGTTGAGGGGCTAATAGCCAAAATGTATGGAGAACTGAAAAAATTTAATAGGGAGGAAAAGAAACTATCAATTAAGAATTGAGCTCATGAATGCAACAGGAATAGATAGTTGCCTACCGCCCCCCCAAAAAAGGAGGAACAAATGGACAATAACTATTTTAAAGTGTTCAATATCTCTAGTTTTTAGAGAAATGCAAATTTAAAATACTTTGAGGTATCACCTCACTCTTTGAGAATGGCTGCCATTAAGAGATCTGGTGAGAGAAACTGGAGAGGAGGCTCAGCAGAAGTGAGCACTTGCTGCCCTTTTTACGAGCATCCACATAGCTAGTATCTCTAATTCCAAAGGATCTAACATCCTCTTTTGGCCTCCACAAGCATGAAGAATGCACACAGTGTGCGTATATCCATACAGATAAAATACTCATCCACATAAGATGAACTTCTTATAAATCTTTTTACAAAAAAAGAAATAAAAGAAAGAGAAAGAAAGAAGGAAAGAAAAGAAATCTGATAACAAATGCTAGAATGTGTAGAAGAGGACTATTACTCATTGTTGGTGGATATACATTATTAGTCATTATTAAAATCAGTTTGGAGGTTCCCCCCAAAAAAATTGAAAAAATAGAACTATCACATGACCTGGTTATTTCGCTCCTGGGCACAGACCCATAGAACTCCATACACCATACTACCATGGAGTATATTTGTATACTAGGTTTATTGTTGCTTATTAACTATTGCAAGGAAATAGAACCAACCTAGGAGCCCATCAACAGTTAAAAAAATAATTACAATCTGGTAAATACATAAGATATTATTTGGCTCTATTGAAAACTGAAATAAAAACTTTTTAGGAAAATGGATAGACATAAAATGCAAAATATTTTGCAAGGTCACCCAATCTATGAAATGGGGGGAAACCACATATTCTCCCTCATATGTGAATCCTAGCCTATAACATATATATTATATATCTAAACAAATATGCATGTGGGAACAGTTACAGAGAAGAAGAAATATTAGTGATAAAGAAGGACAGAATTTAGGTAAAGGATATAACACAAATTTATAGTGGATAAATGCAAAAAAATTGATAGTTGAAATATAAAACCTAAGCTTCAGAATGTCCATTCTACCAGAATAATATGTATTCACTAGATACATAGAGTTTAGGACTTGCCAAGTATTTGTCTGAGTGACTATGTTAATGATATGTGCATGATATTTTTATTTATAAGTTCATTACAAAAAACTAGGGGCAAGCTATACAAATTTAAAGAAAACAAATAAATGAGAGTAATTATTGACAATATTTCCAAAGTCAGGGTTATAAGGACATAAAGCTTCCTAATATCTTTGCAAATAATATTTTAGTATTAAAAGTTGAGACATCCAGTTCTATCAGAATTCTGTCATGACCTAACTGCAAGTATTTTGCAGCCCCCAAGTGTACCATCTGAGAAAAAAGACAAGTTTGTTTACTTATTTTCACAGGATTTATTCAGATCTATCATTTTAGAATCTCAGTTTAAAATCGCAAAGCTCATATAGAGATAGCTAGGTACATTATATATAAACATCATATTACAAATATGAGAAGGATTTGCTCACATTTTATTTAATGGAAAAAGAAGACACTTCCCTTGGGCTCTGCCCTTGACTAAAGTACTAGGGAAGAAAAACTGGCATAGACAAACTAGCAATGTTCCTATCCTACATTCTTCACTTTTTTGTTTGTTATTTTTTTAAAATCTCCTCAACCCTCTGAGGACTAGAGAGTCAATCCAAGTTCTTGCACACAAGCAGTCCACCACTGAGCTAGAGCCCTGGCTACATTCCAGTTTTCAATAACTATGCAAATGCATCTCAATTTCCCACATTCCCACCATTCATTCACAAGCTTTGCTTAATGTTCTAACCATACTTTTCTTCCCGTTGTTCCCTACTTACCTCATAGGCATCTTTGATGTTCAAGGGCTCTCCAAAAGCTGCCACATGTCCCACAATGCCTTTGTTCCATTCTAAACGGATACAGTTATTTGAAGCTTCCTCCAGTGTTGAACCTTCAGCAACATCAAAGAGGCGACTGACGAGAAATTTGTCTTTAGAGCTGTCCTCACAGACAAGGAACAGGGAATAGCGATCAGCAGAGATAAGTCCATGGATATGCAAGAAAATTTTGTGACACAAGGCTGTGACATCCAAATGACTGGAAATATCTTTTACTAGTTCCAAGAGTCTTGAGCACTGGTCCCCTTCATCACTATCAAATCTTGGAGAGGTTAGTGGCATCTGTTCCTTTTTTCCTGAGTCAGAGAGAAAGCTCACGGTTCCCTCAGAATCCTTGACAACAATGGGTCTAAGAGGTCGGTCAAATTCAGAGGCAGAGATTTTTCTGGCTGGTGCTCCAGGGGTGGTATTATCTGCATGAGGACTTTGAGGCAGAGAGCAAGAGCAGGACTCGGTGTGGGCCCGGATGCCTTCCTTGCACACAGGAATGTTGTGAACTCTCTCTGAAAACCATGCATTGACCATGTCTCTGCAAAACAAAACATGGAAAAGGGTACTGTCCTTTAAAACTGCCAAAAACCTTGTCAATGTATAGTTATAAGTCATTCTCCAATCTTTCTGGAATATTAATATATATGGATGTCTGTGGATAGCAATTTCTTTCTCTAAGATAAAATTCATTTTCCATGTAACAAAGAAAATACAAGGGTATTTGACTGTAATAGTATCTGCTATACACATAGGCAGCAATGAATATCCTAGTAAGAGCACCAGTGGAAGGGGAAGCCCTGGGTCCTGCCAAGACTGAACCCCCAGTGAACTAGATTGTTGGGGGGAGGGTGGTAATGGGGGGAGGGTTGGGAGGGGAACACCCATAAGGAAGGGGAGGGGGGAGGGGGATTTTTGCCAGGAAACCGGGAAAGGGAATAACACTCGAAATCTATATAAGAAATACTCAAGTTGGGAAGGGGCGGCACAGGTCTTCCTGGTTGCTGCCGCTGCAGAGAGCCCCTGGGCAGCACCCCACGAGCGAACCTGAGCCTCGGGACCACAGGTAAGACCAAATTTTCTGCTGCAAGAAAGCTGCCTGGTGAACTCAAGACACAGGCCCACAGGAACAGCTGAAGACCTGTAGAGAGGAAAAACTACACGCCCGAAAGCAGAACACTCTGTCCCCATAACTGACTGAAAGAGAGGAAAACAGGTCTACAGCACTCCTGACACACAGGCTTATAGGACAGTCTAGCCACTGTCAGAAATAGCAGAACAAAGTAACACTAGAGATAATCTGATGGCGAGAGGCAAGCGCAGGAACCCAAGCAACAGAAACCAAGACTACATGCCATCATCGGAGCCCAATTCTCCCACCAAAACAAACATGGAATATCCAAACACACCAGAAAAGCAAGATCTAGTTTCAAAATCATATTTTATCATGATGCTGGAGGACTTCAAGAAAGACATGAACACACTTAGGGAAGCACAGGAAAACATTAATAAACAAGTAAAAGCCTACAGAGAGGAATCGCAAAAATCCCTGAAAGAATTCCAGGAAAACACAATCAAACAGTTGAAGGAATTAAAAATGGAAATAGAAGCAATCAAGAAAGAACACATGGAAACAACCCTGGATATAGAAAACCAAAAGAAGAGACAAGGAGCTGTAGATACAAGCTTCACCAACAGAATACAAGAGATGGAAGAGAGAATCTCAGGAGCAGAAGATTCCATAGAAATCATTGACTCAACTGTCAAAGATAATGTAAAGCGGAAAAAGCTACTGGTCCAAAACATACAGGAAATCCAGGACTCAATGAGAAGATCAAACCTAAGGATAATAGGTATAGAAGAGAGTGAAGACTACCAGCTCAAAGGACCAGTAAATATCTTCAATAAAATCATAGAAGAAAACTTCCCTAACCTAAAAAAAGAGATACCCATAGACATGCAAGAAGCCTACAGAACTCCAAACAGATTGGACCAGAAAAGAAACACCTCCCGTCACATAATTGTCAAAACACCAAACGCACAAAATAAAGAAAGAATATTAAAAGCAGTAAGGGAAAAAGGTCAAGTAACATATAAAGGGAGACCTATCAGAATCACACCAGACTTCTCGCCAGAAACTATGAAGGCCAGAAGATGCTGGACTGATGTTATACAGACCCTAAGAGAACACAAATGCCAGCCCAGGTTACTGTATCCAGCAAAACTCTCAATTAACATTGATGGAGAAACCAAGATATTCCATGACAAAACCAAATTTACACAATATCTTTCTACAAATCCAGCACTACAAAGGATAATAAATGGTAAAGCCCAACATAAGGAGGCAAGCTATACCCTAGAAGAAGCAAGAAACTAATCGTCTTGGCAACAAAACAAAGAGAATGAAAGCACACAAACATAACCTCACATCCAAATATGAATATAACGGGAAGCAATAATCACTATTCCTTAATATCTCTCAATATCAATGGCCTCAACTCCCCAATAAAAAGACATAGATTAACAAACTGGATACGCAACGAGGACCCTGCATTCTGCTGCCTACAGGAAACACACCTCAGAGACAAAGACAGACACTACCTCAGAGTGAAAGGCTGGAAAACAACTTTCCAAGCAAATGGTCAGAAGAAGCAAGCTGGAGTAGCCATTCTAATATCAAATAAAATCAATTTCCAACTAAAAGTCATCAAAAAAGATAAGGAAAGACACTTCATATTCATCAAAGGAAAAATCAACCAAGATGAACTCTCAATCCTAAATATCTATGCCCCAAATACAAGGGCACCTACATACGTAAAAGAAACCTTACTAAAGCTCAAAACACACATTGCACCTCACACAATAATAGTGGGAGATTTCAACACCCCACTCTCATCAATGGACAGATCATGGAAACAGAAATTAAACAGTGATGTAGACAGACTAAGAGAAGTCATGAGCCAAATGGACTTAACGGATATTTATAGAACATTCTATCCTAAAGCAAAAGGATATACCTTCTTCTCAGCTCCTCATGGTACTTTCTCCAAAATTGACCATATAATTGGTCAAAAAACGGGCCTCAACAGGTACAGAAAGATAGAAATAATCCCATGCGTGCTATCGGACCACCACGGCCTAAAACTGGTCTTCAATAACAATAAGGGAAGAATGCCCACATATACGTGGAAATTGAACAATGCTCTACTCAATGATAACCTGGTCAAGGAAGAAATAAAGAAAGAAATTAAAAACTTTTTAGAATTTAATGAAAATGAAGATACAACATACTCAAACTTATGGGACACAATGAAAGCTGTGCTAAGAGGAAAACTCATAGCGCTGAGTGCCTGCAGAAAGAAACAGGACAGAGCATATGTCAGCAGCTTGACAGCACACCTAAAAGCTCTAGAACAAAAAGAAGCAAATACACCCAGGAGGAGTAGAAGGCAGGAAATAATCAAACTCAGAGCTGAAATCAACCAAGTAGAAACAAAAAGGACCATAGAAAGAATCAACAGAACCAAAAGTTGGTTCTTTGAGAAAATCAACAAGATAGATAAACCCTTAGCCAGACTAACGAGAGGACACAGAGAGTGTGTCCAAATTAACAAAATCAGAAATGAAAAGGGAGACATAACTACAGACTCAGAGGAAATTCAAAAAATCATCAGATCTTACTATAAAAACCTATATTCAACAAAATTTGAAAATCTTCAGGAAATGGACAATTTCCTAGACAGATACCAAGTATCGAGGTTAAATCAGGAACAGATAAACCAGTTAAACAACCCCATAACTCCTAAGGAAATAGAAGCAGTCATTAAAGGTCTCCCAACCAAAAAGAGCCCAGGTCCAGACGGGTTTAGTGCAGAATTCTATCAAACCTTCATAGAAGACCTCATACCAATATTATCCAAACTATTCCACAAAATTGAAACAGATGGAGCCCTACCGAATTCCTTCTACGAAGCCACAATTACTCTTATACCTAAACCACACAAAGACAAAACAAAGAAAGAGAACTTCAGACCAATTTCCCTTATGAATATCGACGCAAAAATACTCAATAAAATTCTGGCAAACCGAATTCAAGAGCACATCAAAACAATCATCCACCATGATCAAGTAGGCTTCATCCCAGGGATGCAGGGATGGTTTAATATACGGAAAACCATCAACGTGATCCATCATATAAACAAACTGAAAGAACAGAACCACATGATCATTTCATTAGATGCTGAGAAAGCATTTGACAAAATTCAACACCCCTTCATGATAAAAGTCCTGGAAAGAATAGGAATTCAAGGCCCATACCTAAACATAGTAAAAGCCATATACAGCAAACCAGTTGCTAACATTAAACTAAATGGAGAGAAACTTGAAGCAATCCCACTAAAATCACGGACTACACAAGGCTGCCCACTCTCTCCCTACTTATTCAATATAGTTCTTGAAGTTCTAGCCAGAGCAATCAGACAACAAAAGGAGATCAAAGGGATACAGATCGGAAAAGAAGAGGTCAAAATATCACTATTTGCAGATGACATGATAGTATATTTAAGTGATCCCAAAAGTTCCACCAGAGAACTACTAAAGCTGATAAACAACTTCAGCAAAGTGGCTGGGTATAAAATTAACTCAAATAAATCAGTTGCCTTCCTCTATACAAAAGAGAAACAAGCCGAGAAAGAAATTAGGGAAACGACACCCTTCATAATAGACCCAAATAATATAAAGTACCTCGGTGTGACTTTAACCAAGCAAGTAAAAGATCTGTACAATAAGAACTTCAAGACACTGAGGAAAGAAATTGAAGAAGACCTCAGAAGATGGAAAGATCTCCCATGCTCATGGATTGGCAGGATTAATATAGTAAAAATGGCCATTTTACCAAAAGCAATCTACAGATTCAATGCAATCCCCATCAAAATACCAATCCAATTCTTCAAAGAGTTAGACAGAACAATTTGCAAATTCATCTGGAATAACAAAAAACCCAGGATAGCTAAAGCTATCCTCAACAATAAAAGGACTTCAGGGGGAATCACTATCCCTGAACTCAAGCAGTATTACAGAGCAATAGTGATAAAAACTGCATGGTATTGGTACAGAGACAGACAGATAGACCAATGGAATAGAATTGAAGACCCAGAAATGAACCCACACACCTATGGTCACTTGATTTTTGACAAAGGAGCCAAAACCATCCAATGGAAAAAAGATAGCATTTTCAGCAAATGGTGCTGGTTCAACTGGAGGGCAACATGTAGAAGAATGCAGATCGATCCATGCTTATCACCCTGTACAAAGCTTAAGTCCAAGTGGATCAAGGACCTCCACATCAAACCAGACACACTCAAACTAATAGAAGAAAAACTAGGGAAGAATCTGGAACACATGGGCACTGGAAGAAATTTCCTGAACAAAACACCAATGGCTTATGCTCTAAGATCAAGAATCGACAAATGGGATCTCATAAAACTGCAAAGCTTCTGTAAGGCAAAGGACACTGTGGTTAGGACAAAACGGCAACCAACAGATTGGGAAAAGATCTTTACCAATCCTACAACAGATAGAGGCCTTATATCCAAAATATACAAAGAACTCAAGAAGTTAGACCGCAGGGAAACAAATAACCCTATTAAAAAATGGGGTTCAGAGCTAAACAAAGAATTCACAGCTGAGGAATGCCGAATGGCTGAGAAACACCTAAAGAAATGTTCAACATCTTTAGTCATAAGGGAAATGCAAATCAAAACAACCCTGAGATTTCACCTCACACCAGTGCGATTGGCTAAGATCAAAAACTCAGGTGACAGCAGATGCTGGCGAGGATGTGGAGAAAGAGGAACACTCCTCCATTGTTGGTGGGATTGCAGACTGGTAAAACCATTCTGGAAATCAGTCTGGAGGTTCCTCCGAAAATTGGACATTGAACTGCCTGAGGATCCAGCTATACCTCTCTTGGGCATATACCCAAAAGATGCCTCAACATATAAAAGAGACACGTGCTCCACTATGTTCATCGCAGCCTTATTTATAATAGCCAGAAAATGGAAAGAACCCAGATGCCCTTCAACAGAGGAATGGATACAGAAAATGTGGTACATCTACACAATGGAATATTAGTCAGCTATCAAAAACAACGAGTTTATGAAATTCGTAGGCAAATGGTTGGAACTGGAAAATATCATCCTGAGTGAGCTAACCCAATCACAGAAAGACATACATGGTATGCACTCATTGATAAGTGGCTATTAGCCCAAATGCTTGAATTACCCTAGATCCCTAGAACAAACGAAACTCAAGTCAGATGGTCAAAATGTGAATGCTTCACTCCTTCTTTAAATGAGGAAAAAGAATACCCTTGGCAGGGAAGGGAGAGGCAAAGATTAAAACAGAGACTGAAGGAACACCCATTCAGAGCCTGCCCCACATGTGGCCCATACATATACAGCCACCCAATTAGACAAGATGGATGAAGCAAAGAAGTGCAGACCGACAGGAGCCGGATGTAGATCGCTCCTGAGAGACACAGCCAGAATACAGCAAATATAGAGGCGAATGCCAGCAGCAAACCACTGAACTGAGAATAGGTCCCCTATTGAAGGAATAGAGAAAGAACTGGAAGAGCTTGAAGGGGCTCGAGACCCCAAAAGTACAACAATGCCAAGCAACCAGAGCTTCCAGGGACTAAGCCACTACCTAAAGACTATACATGGACTGACCCTGGACTCTGACCCCATAGGTAGCAATGAATATCCTAGTAAGAGCACCAGTGGAAGGGGAAGCCCTGGGTCCTGCTAAGACTGAACCCCCAGTGAACTAGTCTATGGGGGGAGGGCAGTAATGGGGGGAGGGTTGGGAGGGGAACACCGATAAGAAAGGGGAGGGGGGAGGGGGATGTTTGCCCGGAAACCGGGAAAGGGAATAACACTCGAAATGTATATAAGAAATACTCAAGTTAATAAAAAAAAAAAAAGAAATACTCAAGTTAATAAAAAAAAATAGTATCTGCTATAGCAAAAACAAGCAGCCTCCTAATTCCATCTGATAGCTGGCTATACACAGCATGACACCTACAAAGCAAAACTTGGCTGACTTTAGCAATAGTTTGTGCACTAACAAATAATGTTTTAGAAACTGGGACTGTGTAATTACCATGTCCCAGACCTTGAGTTATTTGCAGCAGCTTTACTTTGCTGTGTTCTTTAAGGAACAGAAAATTCCTGAGGAGCTTAGCTGTTAGGGTCTTGCACTGAGGGCCCTTCTCCCTTTTTTCTACCTTTTAGTAGAAATCAAGTCTTTCTTTAATTTTACTCAACTCCTTCCGAAAAATCTTTGGCTCCAACATTAAATTTCCTGGTGCTATTTTTCTCTTCAAACTGGACATTTTCTACTTCTTTATTTTCTTTTTTTTTTCTTTTTTCTTTTATTTTATTTTGTTTGTTTGGTTTTTTTTTTTTTTTTTTTTTGCCCTATTTGTTCTTTTTCACTGCAGACCTGCATAAGAGTGATTACTAATAACCATAGGACAGAGTCAACACTAAGGTATCTTGAAATCTCCACCACCAAGAAAATTAAAACTTTTCAATTTTCCTCAGGCAAATTTGTAGAACAAGGGTAGAAGGTAGCCACATTCCTTGCCAAAATATCACAAGAATGCATTCTATGAAGAGGGATTTTAATCCAATAACATGGTTGCTGTGGCAAGGGATCACATCCCAAGACCTTCTAGGACTGTATGATCTAACCAAAAAGCACACACACACCCTGGACTATAGAATGACCTGGCTGGAATACAGACAAGCCCTTAGTACACACCTTTAATACTTAACAATGAAGGATAAGTTTGTAGAAGGAAGTAGCCATTTTTGAAAGGCAATGTCTAATTTAGAGGCAGACAGTGATGAATTAGGGAAAGATTTGACAGAATGAGTCAGATAGCATATGCCCAACTCTCACAAGAAAGCACAGGAAAGAGAGGCTACTTAAGAGCAGAGAGAGAGGGGAGGGAAGAAAGGTGATATAGTGGTGTCTGTGTATAGAAGCTTTACTGGGACAGTTGGACAAGCACAGATTGCAGAGAGAGAACAAACTACACTCAGGTAAAAAACAGAACAAGTCAGAAAACGAGGAGTTAAAAAATTAGAACATACTGCCAAAGTTAGTATGAGGCCAAGCAGAGCAATTCAGTCAGAAGCAGAGAGAAGCCAGATTGAATCAGTCAGCTTGGAAGACTAGATTGTAGGGAAGCTAGAAGTCTCCAGGGTTGGGCCTAGGGAGAGTTAGAACAGAGAAAGAAACATTCTGAGCTCAGCGCAAGCTGTGTATTCGCGTGACTTGGGTAGAGCGCCAATCTCCCCATCATCTGAGAATATAATGCAATATTTACACTTCTAGCCCAGCTGCTAATATTGTTCCCCTCTGAAAACTCTTGAACAGAACCTGCAGAGTCCACAACTGCTTTCAGCAGTACTGGCTTCTAAAGCCTACTAAGATGGCCCATTAAACCTTGCTTACAGAAATCAGATGCTTTCCTAGTCCAAAATCTCAAAGTCTTCCACATTCCTCCAAAAATATACCATGTGGTCAGGCCTGACACAGCAATAGTCCACACTCTGGTTCCAGCTTCTCTCTCAGTTACTTTTCTATTGCTGTGACAAAACACCGTAAACAAGCCAACTTATAAAAGAATGTATTTAATATGCAGCTTATGGTTTCAGAGGGTTAGAGTCCATGATGGCAGAGTAAGGAATAGCAGCTGGAATGGCTGAGAAATTACATCTTGTTCTGCAAGTTAGGGGCACACCAGAATGGCGCCAGTCCTTTGAAATCTCAAAGGGTGACCTTGCTAACACACCGCTTTCAACAAAGCCACTACTCCTAATCCTTCCCAAACAGTTCTACCAACTGGGTCCATTTATTCAAACATACCACTCTATAGGGCCATTCTCATTGAAACTAGGCCTGGGTGGTAGTGAGAGCAAGGAAAGTCACTTCTGCAGCCTAGGATACTGTCTCAACTTTCTCACCTCTTTCTTGACACTGGGGAACTTTGTCATTACTCTTTAAAAGGTATTATTTCTTTAAATGTGGTGAGGCAGACACTAATAGTCTTACTTTCCAAACTATGAAAGTAATTTACATATCTGAACCAAATCCATTCTGTGATCTGGTGGCAAAACCAGGTCCCCCATTCCTAGTGCTGTGATGCAGAAGAATATCGACTTGCCAAAATTACCCATCACTGCCTGGCATGAAAAGGTACTTATTAATTTAAATAATGAAGACACAAAGAGAATGTGATCATTTATGATAACATGTTTTCTAATCCTCTACATAGGATCATGTTAATGCTATATTGTAAATATACAATTAAAAATATAAACTGAAAGAATCCAAAGGAAAAAAGATTCTTGAGGATTAAAAAAAAAATCTAATAAAATCCCATCATGTCTATATTTCTCTGGAAACAGGTCATATTTTATAAACCAAAATAGCTTTGCATTAAAAAGAATACATAATGAATATATTTGAAAAATATTCTAAGGGTTTAGACTATAACAATAACAACAGCAAAAATACTGGACACCTAGGTAATGTTCAGTTCAGGAAAAACAAGGAATAACCATCTTATTGTAAGTAGTATTTGATATTTAAATTTAACTGGGTGCCATGTATTTCAACTGGACACTTCAGTAATTCTATATTTTTTTTCCTGAAATTTCTGGTGAACACATAAGGTCAATTTTATCTATCATACCAATGAGAATGCCGCCTGGTTACTAATTTTATCACTTAAAAGCACACAAAACATAGCCACACTGATTCTCTTTCTGATAACTGGACCGTTGTTAAAACTAGAGCATAATATTTGCTTTCAAACCTTTATTTATAATATATTTCACAGGAGGGCAACCACCCTCAAATTGAAATATTAGGAGAAATTATTAATTTGTAAAAATGTGGGGGACTATCAGTTTTCAGATTCCAAATCTGAGTTTCAATCATGGCCTCTGTTACTAATGGGATGTGTAAGCAGTGATAAGGAACTTTCTTCCTTTGAGTTTCAATTTCATCACACGTAAAACACAAATCAACCATCCCAACTTCGTTTTTTAATTTTTTACATGTACAGGTGCTCTGCTCACATGCATGTTTTTAACTTATTTTACATGTACGGGTGCTCTGCTCACATGTATGTTTGTGCTGCAAGTGTGCATCTGTCACGTGTGGGGGCCAGAAGAGGGGATCAGATCCCCTGCGACTGGTGTTTCACGAGCAGCCATGTGGCACTGAGAATTGAAAGAGCAGTCATTGCTTTTAACTTTTGAGCCAGCCCAGCCCACCCCAACTGCTCTGCAGAAAGTAAAAGGCACCTGACTGTCTTCAGTGGAGCAAAAGGTCACAAATACTAAACTAGCATGAAGGGAGTAATTCTAGATCCAACCTCAACACCTCACAGTTGAGACACCCGCTTGACATGCAAGTCAAAGCAGAAACTCTACAGTTCCTCTGGTGGTCAATTTGGTACTTTGTAAAAGTTTCTTATTAGCATTAGTGCTACACAGTGAGGGTTTCACTGTGGCACATTCATTCCCCCTATCACATGTTCTGGTCATATTTACTCCTTCAAAACCCTTCCTTTCCTCTCTCATTCCTGTACTCCCTGTTCTCAACCGGTCCCTCTTTCCCTGTCAGGATTTCTTTCTGCTCTCTCCCCACCCGCACCACTCCCTCTTTCGCTGTGGCTCAGTGAGTTTAATTAGGGTTGCTTATAGAAGTGTGAGTGACGGGTTGTTTACAGGAGCACGGCTGCCTCACCAGTGGTCATACCAGTGAGGATAACGTCTCTTCCTTTTCAGATGAACACAGATCGACAGCCTTGGGAAGGGATGGCACTCCATGAACCCCTCCCCCTCTCTAACAGCAGGAGGATGGGCCCAACCTTGTGCAGCTCTTTGGCTGATGATCACAGCAGTTCAGCCCTCAAAATCAACAGCCTTGCTAGCCACAAAGAATCCATAACACCTTCCCTTCCTCCAGCTATTACTGTCTTCTGCCCCCTTACTGAAGACACAATGTTCCCCAAGCCTCGAAGGGATGATTTAGATATCCCATTTAGGGCTCAGCTTTTGATAGTCAGTTACTCCCAGAAGCCTGGAGGTCAAACTGTTTAGTGATAACGATGGCTGCTGCATGGACAGGTTAAGGCCCCAGGGCAGTTTATGTTATCCACCAGACAGAAGGGGGTCTCAGGTCAGCAACTGAACCTCTTTTTTTTTTCTTTTCTTTTTTTCGGAGCTGGGGACCGAACCCAGGGTCTTGCGCTTGCTAGGCAAGCGCTCTACCACTGAGCTAAATCCCCAACCCCTGAACCTCTTTTTAATCCTCCCCTCCCCCATTTAAACAGGAGGAAAGTCTCCTGTGTCCTTCACCCTTGACACAGGGTTGATGGGCAAATCAAATTAGAACAATTACGTGCCAGCAATCCATACCCTCTTCTCAGAGGGTTAAAAACGTATGCAGAGAAAGCACAGGGACCCCAGATAGAGAGTTTTGTAATCTCCTAGATCCTCAGCATGATGCCAGTGGAGATGACGAACTAAGTTCCATACAGTTTAGTCAATTAGAAAAGGCTAGAACGAGCCCATATAGGACAACTAAGGTTTGGTCTAAGCAAACTACATGCATCACGGACAGTCAGGGCCATGGCCAAAGCAGACACTTGAAGGGTTATCCTTTGCAGAACACTTCTCTTTACTGTTTTTTGTTTTTTGTTTTTTCTTTTTGAAGTACCATTTAAATTACATAACAAACTTCTGGGTGGAGAGATGCTCTAAGCTCTGATGATTTAAGGTGAGGCTTTTACGTGCAAGCATGTCTTCATTAACTGCCCCTCAAACATGAGAGCAATCAGAAAGCACAGGATTTTGACTTTTACAAGGCTGTTAATAAAGGACAAATTGCCCAAACAAAGGCTAGCCAAGAAAAACATGGTAAAAGTTGATGCCGAAGATTCTCATATGAGCATCCTACCCAAAAGTTCCCTTTCTCCTCACCAAATGACTCTCCAGTCATCTTACTACACACACACAAATGTTCACCTCATAAATGAGCTGCATTAGACATCCATTTCAAGTGGGAAAGTTAGGTTTTTTTTTTTTCAGGTTTGACAACATGTCTTAAAATAATTGAAGAAAACCAGGAGGGTCTCAAAAATCAATACTGGCAGGGACCACTCTCAAGTAATAGTAATGGTGAATACCACTTGTGTTTTCAGTCTTGTCTACCACAGATGGTGTCCGGGCTCGTTAAGCTTACACTAAATACAGAAAACACCAGGTTCATACACTATAGATGAGAAATGGAATGAAATGGAAGTTATGACCAGCAAACCATGAGTTCCTGTCTTAAAAGGGACTTGAACCTTAAATCTCAAGTCTTTTTAGATGATGACTCTAATTAGAAATATAGTATTCTAAGGTTCTATTCTAGAGACGACACTTGGTACCTCAAAATATTTATGCAGTGATGTAACAGAGCAATCAGTGCCTTTGAAAAAGTGCTTAGGACGTTCTGATTTCCTGGGGCTTTGTGGTGGTTTGAATAAAAATGGCCCTCATAGGCTCACAGAAAATGTTACTATTAGGAGGTGTGGTCTTGGTGGAGGAAGTGTGTCACTGGGGGTTAGGCTTTGATGCCTCAGAGTCTTAAGTCTGGCTAGTGTGTCACTATGTCTTCCAGCTGCCCATGAGAACTCTCAGCTGCCTCTCCAGCACCAAGCTTGCATGCATGGCATGGGTGCCATGATGATAATGGACTAAACCTCTGACCTATAGGCCAAGCCCAGTTAAATGTTTTCCTTTATGATGGTTGCTGTGGTAATGGCGTTTCTTTGCCCCAATAAAGGCCTAGCTAAGACAGCCTTCCTTGTCGTACACCTCATGGTGCCGAGACCGTCTAGGTGGCGAGCCTAGGAACACATCCCCGATTTCATGGCTAGCCAAGCTCCAGCAGCTACAGTACAGCCCAGTATCTGAGAGTTAGTACACCGAAGCAGGAGTCAGCTGTCTGGTGGTTACAGAAGATTTGAAGGAACATCGTGGGGTGATTAGGAGGTCAGTTGTCATGAATTTTTGTGATGATTTTAACAGCTGAATAAAATGCTATACATTTCATTTCATATACCTGATTTAAAACAATGTATGATTACTAGTTGGACAGATAGCCTAAAACTAGTAATGCTTTCTAAAGAATATTTAAATAAGTTTAAGTATGGGGCAAGAGATGTGGCTCAGTTTGTAGAGTTCTAGCCTATTGTTTTAGTTATGGTTACTACTGCTGTGATAAAACACCACACAGAGGCCATGGAGGGATGCTGCTTACTGGCTTGATACCCAGGATTTGCTCAGTCTGCCTTCATTTAGTACAGGACCACCAGCCCGGGGATGGCCCTGCCCACAGTGAGCTAGCTGAGTCTCCCACATCAGCACCAATCAAGAAATACTCCATAGGATCACTCACAGGCCAGCATGGGGGGGGGGGACTTTTTTCAGTTAAGGTTCCCTTATCCAAATTAACTGTCCGGTTTGTCTCAAATTAACCTAAAACTAACCAGCACGCCTAACAGTCATGGATCCCCAGAAGTGCATAAAACCAAGCCCAGTGGTTCATGGCTGCCATCCCAGTTCCCTAGAGGTAGAGGCAGGAGGGTCAGAAGCTCAAGATCATCCTGGCTAAACCATCAGTTGGGATCCAGTGTGAGAATAATAAGATCCTGGCTCAAATAAACACAACAGTTTTTTATTTTGCTTGTTGAGTAGGTCTTGACTTACATCCTCCAATGTTCTCATAAATTAGTAATGCTTTTAAAAGTGAAAAATTACATGGCATTCACTGTGTGACGACTAAACCCTCTCACTTTTCACTCAAGATTATTTTACTCTTAGAAAAGAAAAGGACGACTTATAGTTTGTATCTTTCATTTAACTAGACAAGTCACAGCTCCTTCCTGTTCACAAGTATTTTCTTCTTTTTTTATTAAAAATAGATTTTTTTTGAGTTGGATGTGATGGCCCAAGCCTTTAATCTCAGCACTCAGAAGGCAGAGGCAGGCGGATCTCTGTGAGTTCAAGGCTAACCTGGTCTACAAAGAGAGTTAGTTCCAGGACAGCCAAGGCTGTTACAAAGAAAAAAGAAAAACTGTCTAGAAAAACCAAAAAAAAAAAAGAAAAAAAGATTTTTTTATATGTTTCTCCCCCTTCTTTCCCATTGCCCCACCCAGAAAATCCATACCTTTCCTTCCTCTCATCAGAATAAAAGTGGGTACCAATAATGATGAGAAAGATGATGATGATGATGATGATATAATGAAGACAAATCAGGATAAGACAAAACAATCAGACATGAGCCAAAGGAAAAGCACAGGAAACACATATGGATGCTGAGACACACATTTGGACACACAGAGAAATTCCATAAAAAGAAAATCAAATGCTATAATGTATAAGCAAAAGGTATGTGAGATTAAAAAACAAAAAATTTAGGACAAAGCATTGTGAGACAACCCCCTACCCCCCCCCAAAAAAAAAAACAGCAATGAGCTCGTTTTGTGTTGGCCACTGACTGCTGAGCATGGAGCCTAAAAGACACCGAAGGCTTAATTCATTGATAGAACAGAGGGAAGAGAATTGTCACACATTTCACATATGATTAGCTTCTAAATACACACACACACACACACACACACACACACAAGCACACGCATGTGCACACACACATGCATTTTTGTAAGTAGCTCCATGTAGTAGTAATATCACTTTCTATCAAAGTCTAACTGCAAATGGCTTCAAATGCATACTAAATAGTCTAGATGTCTCAACAGTGAAAAATAAAATATTTTGTCTATGTTCTATAGAATATTTGGAATGTATATATACAATATATAGAATATTATGGAATATCTTGAGATCTAGAAAAGTAAGGAAAGGAAACAGAAAAACTTAATTATTAAACCTAATAACTGTTGTGAGTTAAAAATACAATCAGATAAAATCTGCTTACAAAGCAACCAATTCAATGCAACTTACACTTTTGCCCAAATTATTGTTTTGTAAAAATCTATGCATTTATATATTTTACATGTATAAGTGCCCTGTCTGTAGGCACTTACTCTTGCAAGTCAGAAGAAGCAATCAGGTCCCCTTATGAGGTTGTGAGATACCATGTGGTTGCTGGGAATAGAACTCAGGACCTCTGGAAGAACAGCCAGTGCTCTTAACTGCTAAGCCATCTCCACAGCTTCCCAAAGAAATGTTATTAATTTTTTTTAATTGAAAATATATTGCATTAGGTATCTTATAAAGATACACATATGTATGTATGTATCTATCTATCTATGTATTTATCTATCTATGTATCTACCTATTGGCATGTGTGCCTGAGTATATTCATGTACACCACACACATTCAGGTGCACACACATTCAGGCGGAGGCCAGAAGAGTACACAGATCCTTTGGAACTAGAATTACAGTTGTGTGCTGCGTCATCTCTCCAGCCCCAAACTTAGGGTATTTTTATTCTAGTACTAAGATCTAATTTCAGTAGCCTGAGATCTAAAAATTCAGACACTTAAAAAAATGTCATTAGGATTTTATGTTAAAAATTATAGACAAAAATTAAATTCCCGTTGGCAAAGACAACTCGTTAATTAATGTGCCTGCATGCTAAGAGAGGGTAAAAGAGACACTAATCTCTTCCTGAGTAAGATTTCGCAATTAATCTACAAGCTTTGGGTTTCCTTCCACTGATAATGAACTTCAGTGTAACACAGCATTCAAGGGGCTCTGGTCACATAGACTCAGGACTCAAACCCAAACCAACTCATTCAAAGAATATGACATTAAGTGTTTATTTACTCTCATTGTACAATAAGATATTATTTCCCTCCCAAGGTCCAGAAAACTAAATAACTTAATGTGCGTAGTGATGATATAATTAGTTGAACATTAAATGTAGTATGTATTTTAAATCAATTGACTTTTTTAAACAATGAGAATTTATTTGATTTACTTAAACAGGATAATAACCATTGTTCCTTCCTCTGTTTTGTTTAGAAATCATCAAGGCTGGACTTGAGCTTAAGAATCTCCTAGTCTTAGCTTCCCACCAGCTGGGATTACAGGTACAGGCCATCTTGTCCAGCCCTTCACTTCTTACTTTTAAGCATTTCATTTGAAAATACCTTTAGGGGCAGGCCAAATGGCTTAGCAAGTAAAGGTATCTGCCTCCAAGCCTGAGCACCTAAGCAGATGATGGAAAGAGAGAAACGACTCCCATAGGTTGACCTCTAACCCCTGTAAACCAACTGCGGTACATTTGTACACACAAGCACATACACACACACACATACACATGTACATACACACACACATACTCACACATATAAATACACACACTAAAATAAATGTAAAAGCACCATTTTTACAGAAACTCTTAAAATGCAGAAAAAGAAAACTTTCAATGTATTTTTAAGTTAAAAATTAAAAAATATATTCCCCACATGAATAGGGACACCCATATATGACATAATTTTCCTAGTCATAAAGATTATGAGCTAAACATTTAATTGAGAAAAACAATTACAAGAATGAATCTGTGTCTCTATTACTACTAAAAGGATAAAGTCATCTAGCTAGATGTTAGAAAACATGCAATAATTAATTCGTAGCAGTATGTTATAATATAATTCTATATCTTAGCATGAGCATGTTTTTTAAAAACTTGATAAAAATGTTATAGGACATCTGGGTATAAAAACTGGCCATTTTACACTTTATCCAACCTAAGGGAAATAGTAAAAGCAAGCTGATGGCACCCCTGGATTTCAAGGACACTTCAGAGCAGTTCTTTGAGCAGTGACTTTTGAGAGAGCTCTCTTGGGTGCCTTAACCAAAACAGAGGAAAAAACCTGCAGGTGTGACTAATCCACAAAACACAAGTGCATGTTCGTGTTTATAATTACACTATTAAAATGTCATGGTTTTGTCCTTTTCCATGTTCTCTATCCACCAGTTGGGTCAATTAATCACTAGTACCTGAATTAGAGAGAGCCTACTAAATCCTCAGACTGGAAAGAATGATTGTTTAAAAATCTGCTAAAATTATTTGTAGGAAAAAAACACAAAAATAACTCCCATAAAAATAATGTTGGCTATTTTTCCTGCTCTTAGATCCTTATTTTATACAGTTTTTTATACAGTTTTAGTTACAATGTTTGCATAATTTGACCTGGATCCACTACTCGAGTTTGGAAAATTACAAGAATGGAATTGTTTAGTTGAGAGGTTGATGCTGTGCTCTCCTGAGAAGAGATGTTAGAGCTGAGGTGACTGTCAAAGTTCACGTGTGTCTGTGTCCTTGCTCCTCAGCCCCTCACCGTTCCTGTCTTCATTAGCATTGAAGTTGGGTGCAAAACCTCACCACCTAATTCCTATCCTAGTTACCTTGGTATAGCCTTACATATATCAATCAGGCTGGCTCAAGCCACTAATAAAAAGTCATCTGAAAATGAGGGGCACTTGAAACTTTCTAAAGTTCCTATTGTGTTGCTCTGGTTCCCATTTGCCAGAAACATGGAGTGACTATCAACATTTATGAGTATGTTTTACGTGTTATTAATTCTCAAAGTGAAAATTACCAACTACCAGAAAAACAACACACTGCTAAGAACAAAACACCATTTAAAAAGACGGGGAACATACACTATCTCCTTTAATTGTTTTGAGAACTTAAAGGGTTAAAGCCCATCTGGTCTAATTTACAGCCAGTAAATAATGTATCTAAAGTCATTCAGAAAGATGGCTTCGGAATTGACACCTAAGCTTGCCACATGTAAGATTCCTAATCTCCATAAACAGAAACGCCTTTCAAAGGTTGTAAAAACAGTGGCTCTAAACTGAGTAGTGGAGCCTGTCCTGGAGGGAAATGTGGAAATTCGTGGGAACAGATTTGATTTCACAATCTTGGGGGTGTTCTTGGCATCTAGGATGCTTGTGGCAGTAAGTGTCTGGGGCCTGGGGATGTAATTCACCCTGCCATTTTGATGGACAGCCTCTCAAGGCAAAAGCATCACAGCCAAATTTCAACCTCCACTTTTTTTTTTTTTTGGGTTCTTTTTTTTGGAGCTGGGGACCGAACCCAGGGCCTTGCGCTCAACCTCCACTTTTGAGGAACACTTTACTGAGTAAAAGATCAACTGGCTATAAGGATATTAAGTGAAACAGGAGATTTGAGGCACCTCACTTTCTCGACAATCTCCACTCTGATGTTAAATGCTTCCCTTGGGTTTGACATGGCAACAAAACAAATTCTCTGCCTCAGTTACTCAGTATTCATTAAGTGAATATTCTGCCTACAGTTCCTCTGCATTTAAAAAGGCTCTCAGAGAGGAGAGACGCTTTCTAAGACCAAATCAGAAAATGCAGAACAGCTTCCTGAAGTCCAAGTTGGAAGGGTCATTCTGCTTCGCATATTTTTCCTTACATTCCTAACTATATGTAAGAAGGATATCGCCTCAAGAGAAGCCTGCTGCAATCTGAAAGAAAGCATAGGCACCATAGCCTTCGCGCTGAATAAATATATACATTGGCTCGCAGTTCAGAAACCAGAGAAACTGTGCCAAGGGCTCGATACAGATATACTTTACAAGTGCTTTGGTTTGGTATTTTCAAAAGATCATAATTAAAGCCTAAAAGGGTGGGGGGGAAGTATGTCATAAGTAATTGAAACCTCCCACTTAACTACCAACTTATTGCCCTTCAATTTTAGTGGGGAAGTAAACTTAACATGCAAGAAGCAGACTGTCAGATCACATGAAAAAGGAAATGCAAAAAGTGAGTTTGCTGTGCTTTAGGACTAAACGGTCAGTACACGAGAGCTCCCAGGGCCAGCACACAAGAGCTCCCAGGGCCAGCGGAAGAAGTGAGCTGTTGCAAAGCAATGCTCTGTTGGACTTTGCAAGGGGCATTTGATGACTGCTGTCAATTCGCATTTGATTGTAGCCTTAGCACTCTCTCCTGAATTAACTTAAAATGTGATTTAGGCTGGCAGCTGCCTAAAGGTTGTGACCGTGATTGAATTTTATTTATATTCATTTTACTTTTGATAGTTCCACATTCAGCTTAACATTCTAATGAGAAGAACTCAAAGATGGCTATGACTCACACTGGGAATCCCAGCACTCAGAAGGCTGAGGCAGGAAGGCTACTACGAATGCGAGGATACATGGCCACACAGTGAGTTCTAGAACAGCCTGCAACACAGAGTAAGGCTCTATCTAAAAAGAAAATTTAAAGGCCGTGGGTAGCGGAGGGGGGCGGGTGTCAATACCAGTTACGGCATCTGGCAAACTGGGTCTGTGCACAGTAGCACTTTCTATAGACTTTTAAAAGTTTATTAAGCTTACAAACCCCTTCCCTTCCTCACTCCCACCCCTGACCTTGTTCATAAAGGGAAACTGAGACTGCGGGTTTCCTGCCCTATTAAAGTAGTCAGACTTCCCTACTCTCTTGGATGCAGTGATTGGTCCAGAGTAGGCGATGACCCAAGTAAGGGAGGAGCAGTGTGGGGAGCACGGCCAAGAATAAGGAGCCTTTTTAACAGCACATGTGTGAGACTCATCAAAGACAAGCTCTGCCAGCACACGGAGAAAGCAATCAGGAAAACAGAGATGAAGTTCAAGGCCAAAAGACAGATGAATGGGTAAAGACAGGCAAAAAAAAATAGATTCTTAACCAGATTAGCTGGTCAGGTGACCTCACAACTGATGCAACAGCCATTCCAATCAATTTCATAGGCGCTACACAGAGAAACCCTGCCTCGATAAACCAAAAGAAGAGGAAAAAAAAGAGTGTTTGTCAACATAGACAAGTAGAAACTTAACACTCAATTTCTTTTGCCTACTTTAAGTATTTGATTGGCAGTAATTACAAAGCTCTACCATTCACTAAAAATGAATAACGTCTTTACATTTAAAAAAGATTCAATTTGGGGTTGGGAATTTAGCTCAGTGGTAGAGCACTTGCCTAGCAAGCGCAAGGCCCTGAGTTCGGTCCCCAGCTCCAAAAAATAGAAAAAAAAAAGATACAATTTAAAGTAAAACGAGTTAGTAAATAATATTATAGAGCTAAATATCAGAAGAAGGAAACACGTGTCGAGACTCTCTTCAGACTGACTCCTGTGTGTGCAGCTCCCAGGTCCTGACTTCTAGAGAGCCTGATGTGAAAGTTACTTCCAAGTCCAGTCATGGCCATAGCAGCAGCCAGCCTTGACCCACATCTGTGCCTCTACGCTAATGAATGTTACAGGAAGCCCAGTAGAGTCTGCACACTACGTTCAGAAATTAAGCATTTTCAGCCTCTCCATGACCAATCGACTCACTGATGTATTCCCTTGTCCCATGTCTGACTAAAGAATTTTTCAGCCCTACATTCAGCTCTGAGAACAAGAGAAACTGACGTAACTTGAAAACCACAATTGAAAGTTTAATAAGAAATTGTGTTTGGGATCAAAACAAATAAATGCGACCCAGCTCTGTTTAGTCTTTTCCGCTACAAAGGAAATCATTCTGGAGCATCATTAAAAACACCCATGACAGTTTGAGCAAAGCTGTAATTTGTGTCTCCAAATACAATGGAAGGGGTGAGTCTCAGTAAAACACTTTGTCTGCCATTGATGCGGAGGGAGTGTACAACTTTATACAGTTTTTTAGTTTAATTATCTTAAAAAGAAACAATGTAAGAGACTAGAGATCATCCATGTAGAAGGAATTATTTTAAAGGCAATTGGGGCTGAGTACATACATAGTTCTCTAATGGGACACTTGTCTAGGTGCTGGGGGTTATAGATACGATCTCTAACTCGGTGAAAAATAAATCATGATACCTGAATTATGCAAAAAAACCAATGTTTCCTAATCTCAAAATACTGTGGATGCGTTTGTGTAGAACCACTAGTAGTTTCTATAGAATTTTACAAGTGTACTAAGTTTACATTATGACATAAAAATTGCTTTATTTCAAGATAGCCATTTGTGACTAATCCTGTATGAAATCTACACATTTTTTTCTTTTTACAAATCTTGTTCACATAGTTCAGGCTCTAAGAAGGATCTAGAACTATGAAAACATTACAGAGAGGAGGGACTGGGAAATGCTGTTGTTTGACGAGCTTCTATGTTTTCTTCTAGGCCAGAAGAATTGAAGTCTAACAGAATGCTTCGGGGACACTAGAAGGCAGCACAAATATATGGAGCCCAAGAGAACACAAGAATCTGGCCATTATTGTATGAGACTTACTGCTTTCAATAGAGGAACTCACACACAGTCACGCTCAACTGGGCCAGTGCTCTGAAGATTCTATTATTCCTAATACCAGCCTTGCCTTAAAAAAACATGCTTACTAAATTATTTGAACACTGTGAACGTTTCTATTCCTGTGTAGTTACAGAAGCAGTAAGTTTTTAGAATGGATAGCAATATTTATTCTAAGGATGGATAGCCATATGTATTTTCATCCTCCATTTAAATTTAACATAGGTATCTTACAAATAAAAATGTTACATCTTTTAGAAATGAAAAGGGAACCAGGCCTAGTGGCCCATGCTTATGGTACAAGCTTTTAAGTATTTGGGAAGCTGAGGTACATTCAGCCTCAGTTACATAGTGATTCAAAACCACGGGACAACTTAATGAGACCTTATCTCAAAATAAATCTTTGCGTGCTGGGCACGATATAGCTCAATCAGCAGAAACACTGACCTTGCATATGGAAGGCCATAATTCCCAGTACTGCACCGAAAGGAATAAACACAAAAGGTCAAGAAGAGAACGACAAAGAATCCCATATACAGGACCCAGAGACTCAACTAATTCGGCACGGCTTTGTGCTGTCTAATATGTCACGGGAGGCAACGAGGACCTGCACAACTTCTGTTCCTGGACTTTGATCGAACCTGCCATAAAGCTGGACTCCTTTGAGCCTCCAGTTTCCATTCTATGCCAAGTAACCTCAGACTTTTGCCTGGCACAAAACAAAGCAATAAAATCCAACCATCTCACCCGTCCAAAACTAAATGACTTAAAACATCACCCACACTCACAGACCTGACCAGTCTACTGGAAGGTAGCGCTATTCATAGGTACTGTCAAGAATAACAACAGCTACTGAGAGGCTCCAGCACCAAGAAGGCCTTCGCTATAAACGTCTACATATTAAAGCCTCCAATGAATGCAGTCCTGGAGGAGTCCATATTGTTTAGATTAGTGAGGGTAGGAGGTGTCCACTCGCAGCTCACTAGGAAAACGATGTTAAATTTCATGTCCATAAATGATGTTAACAACTTGTTCAACTTTCATGCTCATACAAATGGGTCGTGGAGACTGAAAAGCCTCCATTCGTCCCTTTGACGGAGAATAGAGCCATTACCACAGCATGTAGCTGTTGGTTTGAAGATAATTTTAAGGAAAAAAAAATCTTGGCAGTGTAATTGTTATCAAGGTCCGAGCGAATTAAACCCGTGTTTGAAAATTCAGGAATGCCAGGAGTTTCAGCATGTCCCAAGACTATCCTTAGATGTAGGTAGTCAGGCCCAGGATAGAAGAGAGTATGATACATTTGCATCAAATCACACCAACCAATCAATGCAGAAACATTTCCATCGGAAAGCCTGGTTTCTGCTGTAGATGAACAACCTAAACGGATCTGCATTCATTTCAAACTTTAAAATGTCTCCCATGCCTCTCTCTAGAACTATTGTTGCATGGGTTACCTGAATCACATACATTTTTACATATTTATGTATATTAATCCTTACAAAGCACAACAAAATGATGGAGGCTTCTGGTTTTAAAAGAACTGTGCTGCAAAGTTAAACTGGACACAATAAATTTTTTATATCAGTAGTGTAAACCACCCTAGATTTAGTAGTCAAACTTTTTAAAGATGTAATAATCGAGTGGTGTCCAACTTCCTGTTCTTATTTTAAAAGCCTTCAATTAATATCACCAGCATAAAACTAAACTTCAATTCCATGAAGAAGGCCCTCAGACTACACTCCCTAGATTATTGCTCATTATGCCAATAATTTTCTGAACTTTCTCCTAAAAGTGAAGGTCTGAATTATTTTAAAGTATTTCACGGGTTCATTTTCCAGGTTATACTCTTAAGAATGCATGCACACGCACTCGCACTCGCACATGCACACACACACACACACACACACACACACACACACAGAGTACACACACCAAAATAATGTCCTAACTTGAAAAAGTCTTTGGGAGTCGCAGAATATCTAATTTTACAGTTAGCATTGTAATTGAGATATTAGTAATATTTTAGTTGTAATTTTAATTTCTACCTGAGAGAAAAAGGTAAAGTAAATGTATCAAATGACTCTTTTTACTTTCAACCACAATGTGGCAACTCTTTCAAGGTTTTTGGAAGGTTTTTAACAGTGCGCTAGCCTAAGACCACTCAAAAACCCCCACTAAATTATCCATAGTTTGTCTTCAAAGTTGGAGAGGGAAATCGAAGAATGGGGCACTTTTGCTGTATTTTTAGCTTTCAACTGTTAACAGCCTATCTAAAGGACACCTCCAAAGCAGACTTAAAACTCAGCCCAGCTCTCTGGCCCCTCCCCATTTTCTGTGCTCTAATTCAAAGGGAGCACAGGGTGGGAGTGTACAGTGAAAGGACACCGGAGACAGATGGTCACGAAGTAGCTAGTGACCCCTGGAAACTGGTGGTTCCCAGCAATCGATAATTCTAGGTCGAGATGGTTTGTCTTGGTGCTTCTGCTCAAACTCCCTGCAATGTTTTAAAAAGAAACTCTACCTTCTGTGTTATCATCCGACCCCTCTAAGCTCAGAACTTGATGAGGAAGGGCATAATGGGGGCAGGGGGGTGGAGGGTGAAAGGAGGGCTGGGTACTTAGAGCCTATCCCGGCTGGAGAGAGCGCTCAGCCCTTGAAGGCTAGACTCACAAGCAAAACGCCAAAACTGTCCAGAAGAGGTTCGGTGAGAAAAGAGAGAAAACTGACCCCCGTGTAGTATCTCGGTGAAAAAAGCAAGGAAAGGCATGGTCATACTGCCCATCTTTCGTGCGGCTTAATCTCCCGCAGGTGTGCGGGGTGTCCCTGCCAGCTCTGGCTTATCCCGCACCCCCTCCCCAGGCAAAGTGGCCAGCGGGATGTTGAAGGAAGTACCTCGTTTTGTCTCCAAAGGGCAACATAGCAGAGGTGGGGCGCTCGTTTCCGAACTCCTCGGATGGTGGACTGGGGAGACTCTGGGGGCCCGCGGAGTTCCGTGGGTGCCCGACCGGCTCCCTTATGGCCCCCGCCGCCTCTTCGCTGCGGGTCGCCGGCTGCGGACCCCGCGTGGCGTCGCCCCCTGGCGGGCAGCGCCGGGCCCTGTGGCGGCCGCGCGCGGGCGAGTCCCCGCCGGCTCGTCCACCATCCCCGCCCGGCGAGAGTCGACCTCCCGGCTCGGGCGGCCAGCACCAGCTGCTCGACGGCCGTTGCCCCAAGGCGCCGGTGGCGGGGCTCCAGCCCCTTCTCCAAAGCAGAGCTTGTTAGTTCAGCCCAGATCGGCGCGCCGGAGGCAAGCGCGCGCGCGGGCTTCGCGGCGACTCCTCGAGCTTCGGGGGACCCGCCCGCCACGCACTCCGCTCCACCCTCTCGTCCCTCCGCTCCACTCTCAAGTCTGCGCGCGTCCCGACTGCCCGTGCAGCAGTCGGATCCTAAAGGACAGGCTCCCTCCTCCACGCCCTCCGCGTCGGCCTCCTGGCGTTTGGCTCGCGACCAGGAAGAACTGGCCTCTGGGGTGCTCCGGGTCCCCGGGTCCCGGAGTCCGCCCCGGCCGCCTCCCTCCCGCCCTTTGTGTGCGCGCCGCAAAGCTCAGCGAAGAACCCCCCCTGCGGCGGCGCAGCTAGAAGAGGGATGATCAGGGGACTATCGGGGGGCCAAAGGCGACAGTCCTCACTGGGGGCGACCGGGGCAAGCTGCTACACCCAGGCTTCCCGGTGGCCTGGTCCAGACCCCCGGCTTCCCCGCCCCTCCAGGGTCAGAGCAAGCCGGGCAGGGGAGGAGCGCGGCCACTGGGACGCGCTTCCGGAGCGGCTGGGAAGGGGCTCTGGCTTGTTTTGGTTTTTGCTAAGCCGGTTTGGGAGAGAAACCGGGAGAGCAGAGGGGAGGAGGGAAGGCCCGTGAGCGCGCGTGAAATTAATCTTGTTCCCGGGCTGGGTGTACGCTTTTGTTTTTAACTTCGTGGGCAAGTCGTTTCTAATCCGACGCCTCGCTTCTCAACTGTGCTCGCTTTAAGTCGAGGACTCCAGTCCGTTCTGAGACCGAGAATCTACTTCCGAAGCAAAAGGCCTGGGAACGGGGATTGTTTAATGTGGCTCAAGGGGAAAATTCAATGGGGAAAAGAGATCAGCCCCAGCTCACGCTTCATGTCCCTAGCCGTGTCCTTTGTGGCTCCTCTTCTTACCTGGTGGCCTTTCTAACAAAGTAAGAGAAGGTAAAGTCCCGGTGATCATCCAGCCACGCTTCCACCCAGTCCTGGTCCCGCTGCTGCTGCGACTGCACGGAGCTGGGGCCCGCTCGTTCCATGGTGTTTGCCGCGGGTTTCTGCGGCTCGCTGATGCCGGATTTCCACCCGGCAGGGTCCCTCTCTCAGAGGAGCAGGACAGTGTTCGAGACCCTCCCCCTTTGCCCTGCAGTCTTTCAGCGAAGCCTCAGAGAGGCGGGCCAGCCCCGGAGCTCGCTCAGCCCCGCCCCTCCAGGTCCCCGACGTTTCCAGGTGGCCGGCGTCCTCCTTGGGGTCCCGGGGAAACTGACTTTCTGCATCTGCCTCTGCGCTTTCTGACGAGCTCTCCGGAAGCCAAGTGGCCAAGGCTAGGAGGAATCCAGACTGCCGCTGGGGTGCGCTGTGGGCCGAGTCAGCTTCCCTCTGTGCGCAAAGGAGACAGTGGGTTTGCAATTCCCAACTAACCAACTCTGGGAAGGGAAGATCACGTCCAGGACTCATCTGAAGGCGAGAGGCAGGGAGCTTCACTAGAAAGCGAGAGAAAAAGTTAACCCGGGTGTTTTCCCCCGTTCTTAGTAGGATAGCGACAGCCCCACTTTACTTTTCTTCTTAAAAGCAACTCTTGGTGGAGAGGACCCACAGCCTATCTTCCTCACAGCAGCTCTCCCAGTGACTCCAAGCAAGGAAGAGAAGTGAGGCAGAAACCTCTAGGACAAACCTGCAGGTGCTGGACTGAGTGACTTCCATCAAAACCATACAGGAGCTTAAGGCTAACGTCAGTCGTAAAGTGCTTTGATTCATACACCAAAGACCTGGGAGGCATAGGACATAAAAATGCCAACCACCTGTCCTTGCCTGTGAATTTTGAAGATAAGAATACCTCTACACGATTATGCTGACTTAAGAACACAAATACTAGCTACCCATGTACACCGGGAACACCCAGTTAGCTTGATTTAAAATTAACTCATATTTGACAGGCATCAATGCCTCAGAAACAGGATTTACTGTTTTATGTTGCTATTGCTGTAATAAAATTCCATGACCAATGCAACACATGATAAGCTATATTAGATTTTAAAATGACAGTTCTCTCCTGGTGTTAACTATAACATTAACATTAAATACAAATAGAGAATAGGGGGGCTTGAACCCCACCCCACATCTACCAGGAACTCAATTTAAAACTAAACTCTAGGATAATGGCTAGAAATTGGGCCTTAACTGTTTGTGCCCGCCCCCTGAAAAGTTCATATTGAAACTTAATTTCGGACCTGGAGAGATGGCTTAGAGTCCTTCCTTCTATTCCATGGGTTGAGGTTCAGGTCCCAAGCTGCCTTGGCCAGTTAAGTCATTTCTTCCCTCTCCTGTTCTTCTCTCTTTTCTCTGCTCTCTTCATTCCCATAGGCTACCTGAAGCCCCATGGTTGGCAGCCAGCTTTGCCTGATAAATCTCTCCTCCTCTGTCCCATCAGCTTTGCCATATCCACACCCACAACACTTGTGCAGAACAAGGTTTGAATACCACCTTTGCCTCTTCTAGTTCAGTCAAAGAACTCCACGTGCCTACTGGAGTCACCCAGCTACTGCATTACAGACTAAGACAGGGCAAATTCTTACATCAAACACACAACCAAAGACAGGTTGACACTCACAGGTAACAATATGAACAGCCAAAATGGTGTGTGTCACATCAAACCCAGTAGTCCTATAGAAATGTTTTCTACTAAGAATTACTTAGGTGAACCTCAGAGCACAAAATTTTAAAGAACAATCAAACTTTTTGGAAGAATTCAAGAAAATTAAAGAAGACACAGACACCACATTGAACTTTAAGATAACAATAAATGCCTGAGTGACATTCAAGAAAATATGAATATATGCCTGAAGGAAATGACAAAGACAATTTAGGGTTTGAAATCAGAATTAAACAAGGAGATAGCAATATTGAAGAGAGCTCCTGCTAAAATAGAAACAGAATGGAAAAGCTCAATAACCCACCTAAACTCAAGAGACAGCCTTAAAAACAGAATAGATGGAAGGTAAAAAGCAATCAAAGAATGTGGAAAAAACTTTAAAGCACAGAAAATGAGTATGCAGAACGTGTGTAACACCACGGAAAGAGCAATCCCTTGAGTTCTCATGTATAGATTAGAAAGATCACAGAAGAAAATGTTCCCATATAGAAACACCCATACAGATACAAGAAGCACACAGAACATTAAATTGACAAGACTATAAAAGAAACCCCCACATCACATTCTAAGTAAAAAAGTAAATATGCAGAACCAAGAAAGATTATTGAAAACTACAAGAGAGGAAAGAAAAAAACACGTCACATATAAAGAGAAAGTCTTCAGAAAAGCAGCTTAATTTTCAATGGGAACTTTAAGATCCAGAAGACTTTGGATCGGTGAACTCCAAATTCTAAGAATCCTTGACTGCCAACATAGACTACTATACCCAGCAAAACTATTTGCTATTACAGAAAGAGGAAAAAAGCTTTCTTTGATACAAACAGCTTTTTAAAAATTCATGTCCACAAAAAGAACACTACAGAGACTTCTAGAAGCAATGCTTCAGACTGAAGAGAAAAATTAGCATAGCCAAGCAACTATACAAAGAGAACAAATGAAGCTATAATTAAATAGCACACACACACACACACACACACACACACACACACACACACACACTCATGCATACACAATCACTACAATCTACATATATCTTTCCCTGGGGTGTTTTTATTTTGTTTGGGAGAGGGGTGTTGTTGTTTTGGTTTGGTTTGGTTTTATTGTTTTGTTGTTGTCTGAGACAAGATCTCACTATACAACTTTGGCTGACCTGGACTGGTTATGTAGACCCAGTTGGCCTCTAACTTATAGAGTTCAATGTGCCTCTGCTGGAATTAAAGGGACACACCTCTACATCCAGCCACATGTCTTTCAATAATAGCTACTAATGGCCTCAACTCTGTAAACAAAATACATAGGTAGCTCAATGGACTAAGAAAGAAAGCATCAGAATTCTACCAGATCCTCAAAGATCTAAAATCAATACTTCTTTAGTTATTCAAAAGAACTGATAGAAAGAATGAGAGAAAGAAAGGAAGAAAGAGAAGGAAAAAAACCAAGAGCATACCCCAACTTTTTCTACAAGGGAATATTACTCAAATACCAAAACCAAATAAAGACAAAACAGCAATAGCCAAACCTTACAGAATACAGACGCTTATCAAGGAGATCATCCACCACCAAGTCAGTCTTATCTCAGAAGAGACACGAGGATGGTTCAACACACATGGACTTAAAGAGCCAAGTATGAGCTCACATAACTATAGTCACCTGAAATTTGACAAAAATTTGCCAAAAATATACACTGGAGCAAAGACAGAATATTCAACAAATAGTATGTGGGAAAATTCAATTTCCACACACACAAAAAAATGAAATTATCCCTATATCTGTATCACCGTGCATAAAAATTAACTCCAAAGACCTCAGTTTGAAATCTAAGGTACAGTGCAAAAACTGCTAGAAAAAAGCATAAGAAACACCCTAAAAGGTAAGTATAAGAATGAACTTTTTGAATATCAGAACTCCATTTACCTAGGATTTAAGGCCAGCAATTGATAAGTGAGAGCACATGAAACCGAACTGCTTGTGTGCAACTAAAGACACAATCGACTGAATGAAGAAATCCACCGAACAGAAGAGAATCTTCACCAGCTGCACAAAGCTCTAGTATTACTATTCAGTTGATTTTGTCATTTAAACTCAGAATCAGGATCTGACTTAATTCACACATTTAAAATGTGAGGTTATATTTCAATTTTTAGGCTTATATTAAGATGCCTGTGTAATGAGTTAAAACGTGTGTTTGAGCACTATGAGCAGAAAATTTCACGGTAATATGTGAATACACAACAAAATATTTGCTGAAGAAATATTTGTTGGGTCTATTTAAAATGAAATGTTGGACTGTTCTTAACTTACTATGACCGACCATTCTTTAGTGTATTGAATGTTCAAATTCAGTGATTAAACTTTGAAGAAAATGTTTTGTTTATTTGTTCGCTTGTTTGTATTTTTGTTTTGTGGTCTTTGACACTTTTACCATACTTGCTAGTACAACCTTCCCGTGTAGTGGCACTAAGCACCTACAAAGTACACTTTTCTGTTGACAGTACTTGGAGAACCTATTTCAAGTTGTTATACAAGCATCCTAATATCAACCAAGAATTTAAATGCAGCCCTCTATTTCAAACGTATGAATTTAGGTCAGATACTGATTCTCAGTTTAAAGGACAACCAGTCTAACTGTAACACGTGGGTCATAGTGATCCCATGAGTGTACAGGACACCTTCTACCAAATCAAATATGGAGATTTCCTACAGAAGTCTCTTCCAGCAGCCAGGAACTTAGCCTGATGTGCGAAAGCTAATCCACATGGGAAGACCTTCTGTAGATGACTGTAACCAGCTGTTCTTCACAGCAACAACAGTCGTATGTTGGAGGAAATTAAAGTCATATTAATGTAGGGTGATTTAGGACAGATAACAGACACACTTTCCTGGCAGATGGATGGAACACGGATGGACTTAGAATGAAAACCAACTGTGGAATCTTTCCCTGGGGATTTTAATGGACAGTGTAGGCAACTGTCTGTTGACAATGCTTTGAAGTCATGTCTAAGACACAGATCAGCCCAAGAAACTGAAGGAGGGCTGAACTTTCCCTTTCACCTGCACATGGAGAGTATGTTAAACAGAGTAATTATGCTTTTCAGTAATAAATAATACTAGCTACTTAAAAATACCTAACAGCAAAAATACTCAGAAAAAGTCCACCTCTCCCATCCATTTTTCTATTAAAGAGATTCTATTCTCTAAAGAAAATGCCCTATGCTAACCAGAATGGCTAAGCATAAAATGAATTAATTGGAATGAAAGAGTAGAGTGGGTCAATTCTGTCAACTCTATCAAGGTGTGACACATTTAAATAAAAACCAATTTAACAGTGGGTCATTTAAAATAGACTCTCAAAGTGGTTCTCAACCTTCTTGATGCTGCAAACCTTTAATACAGTTCCTCATGTTGTGGTGACCCCTGAACCATAAAATTGTTTCCATTGCTATCTCATAACTGTAATTTTGCTGCAGTTATAAACCATAATGTAAATATCTGTATTTCCCAGTGGTCTAAGGCAACCCCTGTGAAAGGGTCCATTGACCCCCAAGGGTTCATGACCCGCAGTTTGAGAACCTCTGCTCTAGGGGCTGGTGAGCTGTCTCAGCAGTGTAAGAACACTTGTTGCTTTCATAGAGGACCTGGGTTTGATTCCCAGCACCCATATGGCAGCCTGTAACAATCTGAAACTCCAATTCCAAGGGATCTACTGCCCTCTTCTGGCCTCCAGATATGCACAGATATATGTAAAGGCAAAACACTGGTATACCATAAAGGAGAACAATAACAAAGTAAAATAAACTCTAAAACCTAATGGTATAAAGATGTACCATTTCCATAGAAGTAGAAGCTCTCTGATTATGAATTTGTATTCCAAAGAATCACTCACATTTCTCTTATGAATACAGGAAACACAGAACAGTGGGTGCCCAAAGTCACATTTGAAAAACATAAAATAGAAGTATTCATGCACAGGATTATGGAGCCTGCTGCCTCCCACATAGGTAATGAAAAATCCGATTTTATTATCAAACTAGAGATAGAAAAAAACTAAAAATTGCTTTTAGAGAAGTTTCTATAAGATGATTCTTTTCTTTAAAACACCTTTTAAAATTTAGCGAAAGTCGGGGCTGGAGAGATGGCTCGGTGGTTAAGAGCACTGGCTGCTCTTGCAGAGGACCCAGGTACAACTCCCAGTACACAGTACAGGGAGGTTCACAACTGTTGCAACTCCAGTCCCAGGAAATTAGACACACGCACAGCCAAAACACCAATGCACATGAAATAATTTGTAAAAATTAGTGCAAATCAATGAAAAGCCAGACCTTAAAATTAGGTTTGCTATGATTTGTATAAAAACGTTCACTCTACTTTGATAAATGTAAAAAAATGCCTTATTTTTGAGATAAACAAAAATATTGATATGTTTACATATGGATTGGGACTAGGTCAAAGCCCACTCTTTTTTATAATTTCCAGTTGTGTTTATAAAAACTATTTGGTATTAAACGGTAGCACTTCCAAGAATAACCGTGAATTTGACAGGAAGAAGCTATATCCACAAGACAGACTCAGTAACTTGAGGTTCATTTGCTCTCATTCTTTGCTGACCATTGAATCACCAAAAGGCATGAATTCATTCTCCATACAAGCTCTCCTGGCACCATGGTAAGACCCAAATGATTTTTTGACATCATAGCTAAAAATCACTTGTACATCTGAAAAAGTTCCAGAAATGTTTCAAAACTGAAATTTTAGCAGTGCGAATGATTTTTCTCTCTGAAGGGATTACCTCACGGCACATACATATTCACTCGTTATGTTTGGTTGCTAAGAGCATTTTAACCCCCATTCATAGTAGTTTCAGTACCCAACTGTATCCAATAAACAGGTCATATGTACAAAACAAATGAATGGAGAATTGAATGACATCATGCATCAAATGGACTTAACAGCTATAGAATATTCCACCCAAATGCAAGAGAATACACATTGTATTCAGAGGCACGCAGAAGTGTCTCAAAAAACAGAACACATACTCTGACACAACACAAACCCTTATACAGTCACAGAGGTTGAAACAACTCCATGTATCCCATCTGACCACAATGTAATAAAACTTAAAATTGACCACAAACCAATCGCTAGTAAAAACACAAACTCGTGGAGATTAAACCACTTATTACACAATGATGAATGGGTCGATGAAGAAATGGGGAAAGAAAATAAGAAATTTCCCAGAACTAAATGAAAACAAAACCAGAGCCGGGCAAAACCTCTGACCACATCAATACAGTCCCATGAGAGAGATTTACAGTTATGAATCCCTACATTAAGAAGCTACACCCATGAGTCTCACCAAGGAGGTGAACAAGGTTGGCCCCATTAACACACCATACAGAGAATAGACCTTAAGGCCTCAACCGTGCACGAAGAGCTATAGGCAACTGGGGAAATGTAGGTGCTAGAGAGGTAATATTCCAGAGCATACAGATTTATTGTCTAATGCTAAATGGTTATCCCAGAATTGATATAAACAAGTAGCATTGTATGGAGTGAATGGCTTATATTTAGGAATATTCATATATCTGGATATTTGTTAAAATTTATAGCAATTAGTTTGTTAAAAATGAGGCTATGAAGGTGAAGAAGAGCAGGGAGGAGTATATGGGAGGGTTTTGAGGGAGGAATGGGAAGTAATAAATGTTGTAAGTAAATTATAATCTCAAAAATAAAAATAAAAGGAGGAAAAATAAGGACTGGATGATATGACTCCAAAAATCAGAAAAACAAGAACAAACTAAATCCAACCCCAGCTGACAACAAGAAAAATGTAAAAGCCAGAGCAGAAATTAATGTACAGAGAAAAGAATAAAACATCAGAAATCTAAGAACTGATTATTTGGAAAGATAAACGAGATTGATAGACCATTGGGCCAAAGGAAGAAAGGACCCAAATTAACAAGACAGATAGGAAAAGGGAAACATTGTAACTGGATGCCTCAGGCAAAGGAATGATATTAGACCCTTATCTATCACTTTGTACAAAATCTAACTCCAATGGCTGAAGACCTGCATGTGGGGCCTAAAACACCAAGGCTGCTAGAAGAAAACACTGGCAAAATATAGATGTAGGGAAAGGCTCCCTGAGTAGGACATCATGTGCCCAAGAATTAAGGCCAACAGTTGATGAGTAGAATCTCAGAAAACTAGAAAACACACTGAAAGTAATAATCAAGGAAGCAAAGAGAAAGCCTGCAGAAGGGAGAAGAATCTTTGCTAGCTATACGTTTGACAGAGAACTAATATCTAGAACGTATAAAGAACTAAATATATTATATGGCTAAGAAATATATCAAAAGGTGTTCAGCATCCCTATCAGTTGGGACAACACAAATCAAAACAACTTTGAGCTTGAAATTTCATCTCGCCCCTGTCAGAATGATGGCAAAGATCTGCAAAACAGCCAACAATAAATGTTGGAGGGGGAACACGGAGAGAGGAGCGCCCCTTCACAGTTGGTGGGATGGCAAAGTGGCCCGGCCACTCTTGAATCAGAGTGGAGAATTCTCCAAAACTAAACCCGACAGTAGGACCCAACTGTAGCACTCCTGGACACGTGCCCAGAGCTCTCTACATCCTACCACACAAACACTCGCTCAGCCTTGTTCATCACTGCTCTATTCAGGGGTGAGAAATTAACACAACCTAAACGTCTTTCAGTGACGAATAAAGAAAATATCAACACTATGGAATACTATTTAGATGTATGAAGAGATAAATGATAAACTTTGCGAGTCAATGTATAGAATTGGGAAAGATCCCATCGAGTGAGGTAAGGCGGGCTCAGAAAGACAAACATAGGTTACTCTTGGCAGTCATCCACAGCTCTCTAATTGGCTAGACCTATTCAACAAGTAAGAAATCGTGCTTTGGGCTGGAAACCTAGCAAACTCTCCAGAAGCCAGTGAAGTCATGGATCTTGGAGTTCTAAAGCCAGCACTTTCCTAAACCTGCATAATCTCTAATGGCATTCTAAATATGTGTACTTGTGCCCACAAATAAGTGTGGGTACTTCACCGGGGAAATTTTTCTTTCCAACAGATGGATTCCATTACGGAAACCAGCAACCAATCAAAATGCAGAGTTGCGGGGGTCAGTCTAAACCGATCCATCTACAATACAGTTCCTGCACCGAAGGCTCAGGACCACTGTGGAAGAGGGGTAGAAAGATTTCGAGAGCCAGATGACTAAGTTTGGTATGAGATTGTGCCTCCTTGAGATGTCAGAAGCTACAGCCATAAAATGTCATCAGTGTGAGTGCCTAAACATGACACGAACAACACAAGCAAAACCAGACATGCTAAAGTAGATGAAGGAAAACCCACAGGCCTCAACCCTACACAAAGAACTACCGGCCACTAAGAAACCAAGATTAGAGAAAGGATCTCCATGTGGTGGAAAACCACACCAACTGGTCATCTAAGGCCAAATGGTCAGGGCTGGATGCATATACACAAAGTAGCATTATATAAACTGAGAATGTTGTATTTAGGAGTATATACGTATACATGTATATGCATTTATATACATATATATTTATACATATACACACCTATAAATGTGTATGCAACAACAGTTAACTTAGAAAGAGGCCATGAATTTTTTTTTAAATCAACCAATTTCTTTTTTTTAAAGATATATTCATTTATTATATGTACACTGTAGCTGTCTTCAGATACACCAGAAGAGGGCATCAGATCTCTTTACAGATGGTTGTGAGCTACCATGTGGTTGCTGGGAATTGAACTCAGGACCTTTGGAAGAACAGTCGGCACTCTTAACCACGGAGCCATCTCTCCAGCCCCATGAATTTTAAATAGAGCAAAGAGGCCTACTTTGGAGAGTTGGGGGGGAGAAAAAAAGGGAGAAATTATGTAATTATATTATAATCTTTGAAAGAACAGAAATAACTTTTAAAACATTTAGCTAACATCTTTAGAATGCATTCGGAATCCGCGTGCATCTTGAAACTCAACAGTGACGAGAATCTGGTTTGTCAGCTTTATGATGAGAATATTGTTTTCTCTATTTTAAATACTAAAAGTCTCTCATCTATAACCTTATGGGAAGTGGGGGCGTGTGTTTGTGTGTGAAGTAAGAAATGTTCATAAAATTACTAGACTTGCCCCTTAAGTTGAAAATTGGCATTGTCAATGTTCTAGCTGTGTCACTATAGGCCATGCACTTACTGCTCAATGACTCATCTTCACAGAAATGACAAAGCCCACATAGGATATGACCATTGTCTTAGTCAGGGTCACTATTTGCTGTAAAAATCATCATGACCTAAGCAACTTGGGGAGGAAAGGGTGCATTTATTTGGCTTACTCTCCCATATCACAGCTCATCATCAAAGGAAATCAAAAACAAGAACTCAAGCAGGGCAGGACCTGGAGGCAAGAACTTGGAGGCAGAAGCCTTGGAGGGCTGCTGCTTACTGGCTTGCTCCTCATGGCTTGCTCAGCCTGCTTTCTTATAAAACCCAGGGCCACCAGCCCAAGAAAGGCACCACCCACCTGGGTTGGGCCTTTCCCTTACATCAATCACTAAATTAAGGGATCTCCTATAACCAGATCCGATGGAGGCATATTCTCAATTAAGGTTCCATCCTTTCAGGTTGACTGTAGATTGTGTTGAGTTGACATAAAACTATCAGCACAACCGTTTAGTGGTGTGATAATGGGAAGTGGTGCGCCATCCCGCAAAAGTCCTTCCACATCTACTTGTATTCACCATTCATTCAAAGGTCTCTCAGAATCCATGGCTTGTCGTCAGCTCTCTGGTATGACTAACTTTTATTTGTTGTTCTCTTTCCAGCCATCCACGGAGTCCTGCACATTGATCTTATCTGTCGATTCTTTAAAATTCATCCCCGTTTCTCTTCCCACATCTGCTACCTGTCTTCAGTCTATGAAATAGTGCATTCTTTTCACTACAGAGTGAGCATCTGAATTGAAACTCTGCTAGAGTCACTCTCCTCTAAAAATATTATAGCAACTCCTTATTATCCTCTGAATATAGGACCTGTCTCTCAGTAGAGCCCACCTGGCCACTGTCGATCACATCCTGATTTCTTACTAGAAACATATCAGTGTCAGTGTTCTTGAAGTATAGCATGCTGTCTCTCATCCAGAATCTGCATGTGCCTTGTATGTCCGTACTCTGGTTCTGAGCTACCATATTCCAAGTCCCACTATCTTAAGAATGTCCCCTGTGGGGCCCTATAAGTAGTTATAAACAAGTTTCGTAGACAGACAATGATGTTAACTGCCTGCCCTTCCCCAAGCTGTTCCAGTAAATGAAAACACCTAATTGCATAGCATTCCAACCACAGATGAGAGTAGAAGTAAGGCTCAAGATATACGATCCTATCAAGCTGTCCTTCTGCCTCATTGTTCAAATCAACCCGGTTTGGTTACCTGCACTGTAAAACAGAGGCCATTCATTCCTGTTGTGTCCTATTAGAACTTCTGACTGACAGAATCATAAATGTAATACGTGACCATACATGGTTAAGTTTGGAAATATTTCTTATTCAGCAACAATTAGTTAAATTCCTTCCAGGCTTTAGTCAAGGTCATCCTTGGTTGGTTATGTACCTCTGCCAAAGTTTCTCTAAGACGTCCCTCCCAAAATAACTTGGCTCCTTTTCTTGACTATGGAAGAGAATGGCCTCTTGCTGTCAGTAGCTCTGTTACCGTCTGGTTTTGGCTTTTAATTTCACTCCGTCTTGTGAAACGGCCTCTGCTATGGTTGGGATACAGTTTGCCTCTCAACAGTTCATGTGATAGACGCTTGGCCCTTAGTATGAAAGTGTCAAGGGTATGGGGCTACTCATATTGAATGTAGCGTTCCTCCTGCAGGGGTTCTAGCTACAGTCGGAGGTCAGATATACACTTCTCAAGCTGTAGTGGGAAGTGAGGGGGCAAAGCAGCATTCTGTGGGAGCATTTCAAAATGTATACTTTCAAAAGCCAAAAGAGTGATCCTGGGGCTGGAGGGATGGCTCAGTGGTTAAGAGCACTGACTGCCTTCCAGAGGTCCTGAGTTCAAATCCCAGCTACCGCATGGTGGCTCACAACCCTCTGTAATGGGATCTGATGCCCTCTTCTGGTGTGTCTGAAAACTACAGTGTACTCCTATAAATAAAATAAATAAATCTTATTAAAAAAAAGTGACCCTAGTTTTGGCTTCTTTATAAAAAATCAAGTGTTCATAGGTGTTAGGGTTTATTTCTGGGTCTTTGATTTGTTTCCATTGGTCAACGTGTCTGTTTCTGTACCAATACCATGCAGTTTCTATCACTAGTGCTTTGTAGTATAGCTTGAGGTAAGTGATGTTGATTCCTCCTGAAGTTTGTTTATTGTTCAGGATGGTTTTGTCTATCCTGGGTGTTTTGTATTTCCATATGAAGTTGAGAATTGGCTCCACCCAGCAGCTGACTCAGACAGATGCAGACACCCACAGCCAAACACTGGACGGAGCCTGGGGACTCTTATGGAAAAATAGAAGGAAAATTTGAGGGTCCCAGAGGGGATAGGAACTCCAAAGAAAGACCAACAGAGTCAACTAACCTGGACCCTTGGTTCTCTCAGAGTCTGAACCACCAACAAATGATCTTACACAGGCTGGACCAAGACTTCCCCGCACATATGTAGCAGATGTGCAGCTTGGTCTTCATGTGGGCCCTGGACAACTGGAGTTGGGGTTGTCCACAAATCTGTTGCTTGTATGTGGAATATGTTCTTCTAGCTAATCCATCTTGTCTGGCTTCAGTAGGAGAGGAAGTGCATAGCCTCTCAGAAACTTTATTTTTTTTTTTTTTTGGTTCTTTTTTTCGGAGCTGGGGACCGAACCCAGGGCCTTGCGCTTCCTAGGCAAGCGCTCTGCCACTGAGCCAAATCCCCAACCCCTTCTCAGAAACTTTAAATGCCAGGATAGGGAGATACCCAGGGGGGGCCCTACATGCTCAATGGAGAAGGGGGAAATGGGGAAGGATTGTAGAAGGAGTGACCGGAAGGGGACAGTGAGTGGGATGTAAAGTGAATAAGTAAAAAATATATATATATGATTAATTAAAAAAAATGATCCCAGAAAAACAGTATGCTTATGTGTATAACAAGTAATTATACCTAGAAAATAAGATGTAATTCTGAATACAAACCTAATGAAATGGCTTTTAAGGTTATCCATATTGTTTTTCAGATTCAGTGAGTCTAGCCACATGCATTCTACAATATTTTATTTAATAGGATTTAACATCTCTCCCTTAATACAAGACACTCTTTTAAATAATTTATATAAAAAACAACTCATTTAATCTTTCTAATAACCCTGTTTGACATGACTTATTATTACCTATTTCATAGACGAGAAAAGGGGAATATAAGAGTCACATAGGAAACCCAGGTCTCAGTTATTGTCAGAGCTGGTGTACAAAAGCTTTATCTGTGGTCTGCTGTTTTCACTGAGGCACTTTGGAAAGAAGTGTTGAATCACCTTGGTCTATGTAGGATTAGGTTTCAGTCAGTGCTGGAGTAGATATTTCTAGAATAAATCTTGTTGCAATGCCTTCCTGTTCAAGCCCAGGCTAAGTCTACCACAGGAGGGGCCTCCCACTTGTGTTAAACATTCTTTCACATGTATTTCAATATAAATGACTTTGTATTACTTCCTACATTCAGACCCTTAGACCATTGTATCCTCTCACTTACTAACAGTCTGAAACTACCTCATAAAAATAATGGTCTTGTTTTTAAGTAATAATTACACATTCCATTTTTCAGCATTTGATATATACCATATTAAGTTTTAGGTAGAAATTAAATGAGTATTTTTGCTGTTGGGAAGCTATTTCCTGTCCTTTTAAATTTCTTATCTACGAAGTTAAATTCCACTGAATCTATAACCCTTCCAACATCTGGATCCACACACTTCACCTTTTTTGTTGTTCCATGAGGTAAATTGTCTCCTCTCCTATGTCTAAGCTGCTGTGATGCTCTAATGATTCTCTCTCTCTCTCTCTCTCTCTCTCTCTCTCTCTCTCTCTCTCTCTCTCCCTAATTTTATTCTCTGTTGTGTATTAAATCTCCTCAAAGCATTAGAACATCTGTGGTGGTTTAAATGAGGCTGGCCCTGATAGACTCATATATTTGAAAGCTTAGTAACCAGAGAGTGGAACTGTTTGGGAAGGATTAGGAGGTGTGGCCTTCTGGGAGGAGGTGAGGCTTTATTAGGGAGATATGTTACTGGGGATGGTATTTGAGGTTTCAAACACCCACCAGGCTCAGTCTCTGTCTCTGTCTCTCTCTTCTCGCTCTCCTCTCATCTCTAGATCTAGATCTAATATTATGTCTAATATACATTTCTCGAGGTGTAATTGGAAATGAGGGAAAGCTACATTCTGTAGAAATTTTTCAAAAATTTACATTTCCAAAAGCCTCAGAAAAAGTTAGCCTGGGAAAACAGTGTGTTTATGTGTATAGCAAGTATATCTAGGAAATAAAATGTAATTCTGAAGACAAGTCTCATGCAGCTCTCAGCTACTTCTCCAGCACCATGTCTGCCTGTCTGCTGCCACAGTCCCTGTCATGATGATAATGGACTAATCCTCCGTATCTATAAGCAAGCCTCCAGCTAAATTTAATGTTGTCTTTTATAAAAGTTGGCTTGGTCATAATGTGTCTTCACAGCAATAGAATAGTAACCCAGACACACTTCCTCTCTTACTTATTAAGCAGACAGAACAAGAGCTCTTGCTTGGCTCTGCCTTTCCTCTCAGCTCTGCCGATTTCTCTGCCTACCCCTGTGGCAGAGCCTATAGGCATTTTGCTTTGTCCACATTCTCCTCCTTGTTTTATTGGTGTCCTTCCTCTGCCAGGCTCTTTTCCTTGGATGTCCTGGCTGTTTTTCACTTCTGACCAGAACTCGCTCCTGACCTCACGGCTGGCATGCGTTCTCCTCTTCCACTGCACAGAAAAGCATCCACATACCCTCAAATGACCCCTGTCCCTCAAGCCCAGCATACGTGTCCAGGTCCTCACATAAGTTGGTGCAGCATCAGCCCACCACGCTCTACTTCTCTTATTTTCCATGTGCTCATCCGGAGACTACACCCTCTCAAATTAACTTTCATATTACTTATAACATGCCCTGGAAATTTTATGCCACTATAGTGTGCTCATTCTAAAATAATTTCTCTGCTGATATCAAATTATTATTCATTTTATACATGAGAAAGCGGGCTGTGCATAACTTCCCAGCTCTCCAGGTCACAGGCAGGCACAGGCAGAGAAATCCTAGAAAGCACTGCTTCCAAATGAGAAATCTAAGTCGCCCCAATCATATAAATAATGTCAACCTAAGAACAATGACGTCAACAAGAATAGGGAGATGTTGTTTTAAATTCCTGATTTTTAAAGTGGTATTTAACAGTGCAGGTGAACTCAATGTTTTAGTTTTGGGGCTGGTGTATTTTTTTTTCTTGACAGAAAAATTAAACTCAACTGTATTGGAAGAAACAATTTCCTAAAAATAGGACATTCAATAGAGCATTTAGTGCAAAACAGCTTGGCAAGACTAGAGAGCATCTGGAACCATAACCCCATCCTATCTAAGCTCAGGGCTACACTGCTCAAGTGTTCAGACTAGGAATATATGATTGATTACACATGGAAATTGAAACAAATGATGTATTCCCAAAGGGACTCTGGGGAACACTTTCTGCTTGTGGACATACCCACGAGGCTCATACTTTATAGATGTACTAGCCAGAAGAGTATTTTTTCCCAACAAGCTTGCAATGGAAGCCTTATTTTTCAAAAGAAAGCTTTTTTTCCTGGAAGTGCATAACTTTCTTTTATTTCAACTCAAAATAAGTTTAGATTTGTTTACTGACCTGAGGTAAAAATGAAACTTCTGGCATGGAGCATTTTTATGGGAGGTGGATATCAATTCTGTCATAAACTAAGAAGACAGTAATAAAAGCAGACACCAACAAGTTCTGAAGGAATGTCACGGAATTGGAACCCTCCCATGTCACTCAAGGGAATGTGGAACCAAGCAGCTGGTATAGAGCATGGATTGGCAATTCTTTAAAAGTTAAATAGTTATCATATGACCTAGTAGTTCCACTTCTAAACATTTACCTAGGGAAATTGAAGACATATGTCCTCACAAAATGTGTGTGTGTGTGTGTGTGTGTTCGTAAAGAAAGGTGTTAATAATGGCCAGAATGCGGGAAACTCCTAATGTGTGCATATCAGCTGGAGTGGACCAACAAAACACACAATGTCCTTATAACTGAATATTATTTACCCATAAAAAGAAATGGCACATGCTACTACATGAAGAAAGAAAAGAGACACTTGCTTCTCAAGCATGAGGATCTGAGTTCAACTTCCATAATCCATATAGAAATGTCAGGTGTTGTGTTATGCCCTTGCAATCAAAGTACCTGGGAAACAAAGGCAGGAAGGTTCCTGACAATGACTAGCTAGCTAGCCTACTCAACAAACTCCAGGATCAGTGAGAGACCCTGTCTCAAAGGAGGTGGTGGGTTTTCCTGGAGATGACACCCAAGGTTGTGTTCAGGCCTCCACACGCAGGCACATACATGTGTATGTGCACATGTACACACACAGATGGACAAAATACATTTTAAAAAGAAAGCAGGCACAAAAGGCTATATAATGTATAATTCCATTTTCATTAAATATGTACAAATAGGCAAGCTTAAGAAGACAGAAAAATGCTTTATTGGCCTGAATAAAGGGAGAGACAGTGTTTGCTAATGGGGTCCAAGATTATTTTGATGACTATGGAAATATCCTAGAATTATTAATGACAGTTCCACAACTTTTCTATTGAAAAGTACTGAACTGCATAATTAGGAATAAGCGTTTGTATATTGTATTATATTGTTATGTTATATCATATTATATTAAGCATACTTCTGTATAGCTTTAAAGAGCCATTTACAGGGTTATATAAAGAGGCATTGTGAGCTGAGGGAAGAATCATCTAGACCTGGCCAGGGTCAAGGTATGTTTGTGTCATTTCTGACAAAACAGTATTTCAAGTGCAATGTTGTTTTCAAATATCTGTTCCAGGAGTAGAAATATGCAAGGCAGAGTTGAGATCTACAGCACGGTGAAGAACACATCTGAAGCAACGGAAATGGATACCCTTCCTTGCCCAACAAATCGGGAGATAAAAGGTCAAAGGGTGAAGACCATCAGAGTCCAGATTGTGAAATGGACAGCACCACGGAATAGGAAACGTCTTATGTGGTTCTAAAAAGAGGAGATGGGGTGACGGGCAGAGCGTGTGTGTTTGTGTGTGTGTGTGTGTGTGAGAGAGAGAGAGAGAGAGAGAGAGAGAGAGAGAGAGACAGAGACAGAGACAGAGACAGAGACAGAGACAGAGACAGAGAGAGACAGAGTGAGAGAGACAGAGAGAGAGAAAGAGAGAGAGAGAGAGAGAGAGAGAAGGAGGGAGGGGGAGGGGAAGACAGAGACACGGAGATGACACGGAGACACGGAGACATGGAGACACGGAGGAGAGACGGAGAGACAGAGACGGAGACAGAGACAGAGAGCAACAACCCCAATTTCGTCTTGTTCAACATTGTCTACACATACAATTTGGGGCACTTTTCTGTTCAGAGACAAGATTGCAAAAGTGATGAGTAAAGGGAGATGAAGACTAAATCCCGCTCAGGAGGAGGAGACAGATGTAACAAATAGGCAGTAAGAAGAGCAGCAGCCCCTGACACAGGGCTCCTATTTAATGTAAAACAACATCTCCCTCTTCTTGTCGACGTCATTGTTCTTAAGTTGACTTTCCGTCATTTTGATATTATAACAGTAATTTTTATGATTGGGGCAACTGAGAATTTTCATTTGGAAGCAATATTTTCTAGGACCTCTCAGACTGTGCCTACCTGTGATCTGGAGAACTGGGAAGTTATGTACAGCCCACTTTCTCGTGTATAAAATGAATAATAATGAAATAGAAAAGGCATATCTAATGTGAGCTAGTTTGATATCATCAGAAAAATTATTTTAGGATGAGCACTCTGTGAAGTAGCATAAAATTTTCATAGCATGTTATAAGTGATTTGAATGTTTGTTAGGGTTTAACTGCTGTGAACAAATACCATGACCAAGACAAGTCTTATAATGACAAGATTTCCAGATCTTCATCTGAAGGCTGCTAGGAGGATCTGTCTTCTGTGTGGTTAGGAGGAGGCTCTCATCACCTTCCTCTACAAAGTCACACTTCCTCCAACAAGGCCACATCTATTCCAACAAGGCCATACCTCCTAATAGCGCCATCCCTGGGCCAAGCATGCTCAAATGACTATAAAGTTCATTCTTAAATTCAAGCTAAGCTTTGGGAAAAATGAATTCATCCTAAGGCATAGTTATGCTATCTTTAAAAGTTACTTATTTCTTAGCATGAGTAATGAATCTAGTATTAATGTGGCCTAATTTTCTTGAAACAGCTAACAGGATGGAATGACAACTTTCTCTTGAGACTTTGTTTTAAAAGCAGGGTAATAATCCTTTGATATTTAAGTCATTCTTTTTAATAGCATACTTTACTCACTTTGTCAATAGTTTCCCAATTAACTTTTCTTCAGTTATTAACTAGTACGATCTACTATTGGCTAGTAGATATTAGGCATCATTGCCTTTGCCCATGATATCATCAGTGTTCCTAGATATTTTTCTAATGACCTTCATATTCACCAAGTTCTACAGTTGCACTGTACTCTAGGATGTGGAAGCAGAAAGACCACAAGCTTAATGATAGCGTGGGATATACAGTGAGTTGGTGATCATTTGGGGATAAAACAGGGAGGCCTCATCTCAAAATAAATAACTACTAACTTAATAAGTAACCACTATCCCCTACTTTGGTTCTTGAACTGAGATGAAGCCAAAGAAGCCAATTTAAGGTTGAGGTGTGATGAATCCATAAACCCAGTTAAACACTTTAAAAACATTTATTTTATCATTTCACCCTTTCCTTTCCATGCTCAGAACTCTCCCTCATGTTCTCCTTTGCCCTGTTTCCAATTCAAGGCCTATTTTCTCCTTACTTGTTGATATTCTAAATATATAAATACAAACTGCTTGGTCTGTATAAGGTTACTTGTATGCACATTTTCAGGGATGACCATTTGGTATTAGATAACCAATGGATGTGCTCTTTCCTGGGGAAGACTACTTTTCCCACTCAGCATCCTTGGTTGCCTGTAACTCTTTATGTGGGCATTAAACCTTCTGGGCTCTCCTGTCCATGTTAGCATGTTTATTAAACCTTCTGGGCTCTTCTGTCTGTGTTAGCACATTTATTAAACCTTCTGGGCTCTCCTGTCCATGTTAGCACGTTTATTAAACCTTCTGGGCTCTCCTGTCTGTGTTAGCATGTTTATGGGTGTTAACCATGTTTAGTTCATGCTTAGGCTTTCCTTCATAGTCCTCCATGGTTGTGTTGTATTGTCATAGCAATAGAGCAATAACTAAAACAGTTCTGCTCATTCTTCCTCACAAGCCTTTTCTAATAAAGGTAGCAGTTAGTAGTAAGTCAATTTGGAAGGAGGCATATCCACTCAATATCATACTGAGCCATCTAAAACTTCACCTACTTTTAGCCTCTGAGAACTACAGTGATCTCCACCATTTTAATTATTCTATTCACCAGAGTTTTCCTGAACAAACAACTGGCCAAAAGAGACCACCCGGAAGTAGAACTGCCCCACTATTATTAATGTGGATTATGTCTTCAAAGGGGGACATAAGAGGTCAGATGATTTAGGGTCCTTATATTGAATCTTTGAGTCGTATGCTTAACTCAGAGAATCTGTGAAAACCAAGAAACTGTGAAGGGACCACTGAGGCAAAGAGAAAGATTGACAGGCAAGAGTAGAGGGAAATACTGGAGAGGGATGCTTAAGTAGAGAAGGGATTGGGAGCATAGGGCAGAAGATGAGGCTGGGGGATAACTAACTATAAGAGTACTTGAAAATGCTATATGATACACACACACACATACATACACACACACGCACACACGCACGCACTGCTTAATTAGATTAAGGATTATGCTCATCCCAGAAGCATAGGTCGCCAAATCAAAAGGCCGGTGCCAGGTGTATTATACATGCCCTCTAGTTGCTGATCAGAGGTATCTCAGAGATCCCAAAATAATGCAAGTAATTCCATTTCTTTTGCTGAGTCACCAAAACTTGACAATAAGATCCCATTGCTAAAGACACTACACGCTTTGATCACAAGGCACAGAGAAAACAAGCTGGTACGTATCAGTAAGCGTCCTCCTCACTGGCCAGGTTTAACAGTATTGTAGGTTCTGCATAGGCTGCTGGGGAGAAAGGTCCTCAGCTGTCTTACCCAGCTGTGAACCCTGCCAACTACAGTCATGGCTGGCCTGGCCAGATATGCCAGTGGATGCGATAATAACACAAATGGTATAGGAAGATATCTAACCACTTATGGATTGGATTGAAGGCCTGATTCATAGGAGGAAACACATACCTGCTACTGTCAATGTGACCAAAAACTTAGAGTTAGGAAACTCATAAGCCCTAAGGGTGAAGATATGCTATTACTGTGCTAAGTGGCCATAGCATCAAGCTGCCTTCTAAATATATATCTCTATGACTGTAGATTAGGACAGGTCTCAGACAGGTCTCATCAGAAAAGTGTCTGTGAAATGGATAGAGGTTAATGCAAAATTTCAAAACTGGTCAGAGTGCACAGAGTAAGTTTCAGTGGTTATCACCAAGATAAATATGGCACCACTCAAGGGGGGAGGGTTTGATGAATTGTGTATATTAAAATCTCTGTTGATTGAAAAATAAACTTAAGAATGTAAAAAGGAATGCCACAAGACAAGCAGTGATTTTTGTGGTATATGTTAGTTGCATATAACAACTTATGGGAGAAGCAGTTTATTTTGGCTTACGGTCCCAGATGGACATACGTCCCTCAGGGAGGACAGGCATGGTGGCAGAAGCAAGACGCCGAGATCCCACATCCTGAACCATAAGCACAAAGCAGAAAGTGTAAACTGGCAATGGCTTGATTTGGAAGTCAAAGTCCACCCCAGGTAACAAGCCCCCTCCAGCAAGCCTGCCTCCCAAGCCGTACCACTACCTGGCCCAGAAATTATGGGGGCATTTCTCATTCAGACTACTACAGGGCACCAAGATAGGACTCACCATCAGAATATCAAAGGGAGAGGAGAAAAACAGAAAATTTACTGACAATTCAATTCTTAAAAGAGAAAAGACAAAGAACACAGAACACAGCATATCCACTTGGCCAATAACCCTACAATTTTCTCTCTTTTGTAGACATGTTGCCCATGTAGCTCAGTCTGGTCTTGGACTCACTGTGGAGCAGAAGCTGGATTTTTACTCTTCATCCTCCTGACTCTTTGTAAATGCTGGGATTACAGGCGTGTACCACCAGGCCCAGCTCTCTAACTTCTCTTTCACTAGGGAAGTACAAATTGAAACCATGATAAGATACACCGTATATTCTCAAGAAGAGCTCAAACTAACAGACTGACAGACCCATGCCTGGGGGAAGCTTGGAGCAACTGGAGCATGGTTCTAGTCCAAGAGAAAATGACAATCAATTTGGAAACTACTTCCAAAATAAATATTAAAGCTATACAAACGTACAGCCAAATTCTCAGCCACTCCGTTTCTATGAACGACTGCAGTGGATATGTGGGGAGAGCAAAAGTCCTGTGCATTAGTATGTATCACTCAAATCTTAATAAAAATTAAAGCTGACAGTAGTTTAAATGTCCAGGAACGTAGAAAGGATGAGTTTGCTGTGTTTTACTCATCAGGAAACAGAAACAGCATCTACATGTTCCAACATGGATGGGTCTCATGCCATTACGTCCAGCCGTTGTCAGACACCAAGAGCACTCACCACATGATTCTGCTTTTCATGAAGGTCAAAAGCAGGTAAGGCAGATCAAGTATCAGAAGTCAAAGGGTCCTGAGTGAGGTAACCCAGTCAAAAAAGAACACACATGGTATGCACTCACTGATAAGTGGATATTAGCCCAAAAGCTCAAATTACCCAAGATACAATCCACAGACCACATGAAGTTCAAGAGGAAGGACAACCAAAGTGCAGATGCTTCAGTCCTTCTTAGAGGGGGGAACAAAAATATTCACAGGAGGAAATACAGAGACAAAGTTTGGAGCAGAGACTGAAGGAAAGGCCATCCAAAGACTGCCCCACCTGGGGGTCCAGCCCATATACAGACACCACACCCAGACAATATTGATGATGCCAAGAAATGCATGCTGACAGAAGTCTGATATAGTTCTTTCCTGAGAGGCTCTGCCAGAGCTTGACAAATACAGAAGCAGATTGCTCACAGCCAACCATTGAACTGAGAACAGGGTCCCCAATGGAGTAGTTAGAGAAAGGATTGAAGGAGCTCAAAGGGTTTGCAACCCCATAAGGACAGCAATATCAACCAACCAGAGCTCCCAGGGACTAAACCACCATCCAAAGAGTACACATGGACTGACCCATGGCTCCAGCTGCATATGTAGCAGAGAATGACCTTGTTGGGCACCAATGGGAGGGGGAGCTCTTGGTCCTGCCAAGGCTTGATGCCTCAGTTAGAGAAATATCAGGGCAGGAAGGTGGGAAGGGATGGGTAGGTGGGTGAGGGAACACTTTTATAGAAGAAAGGGGAGAGGGATGGGACAGGGGATTTATGAACGGGAAACCAGAAAGGGGGATAATATTTGAAATATAAATTTAAAAAATCGAAGAAAAAAAGTCAGAGTCGTGTTTGCCAGCAGGAGGAACCCTCTGAGGCTTACAAATTGCTATTTCTTAAATTGAAAAGTGGTTACCTAGGTGTGTTCATTTAGAGAAAGGTCATGGAATCGTGTATCATGGGGTATGTGTATGATGGGTGTGTGGGGTGTGGGGGGGTGGTATGTGTGTGGTGTAGTGTGTATGTGTGTGTGTTGTATGGTATGGTGTATGTAGTGTGTTGTCTGTGTGCATTATATTGTAATGGTGTGGTATGTATGTGTGTAGCACGGTATGTGTAGTAGTATGTGTATTTTATGTTTGTGGTGTGGTGTGTGTGGTGTGTATGGTGTCTTGTATGTGTGTATTATACATATGTAGTGTGTATGTGTGTGGTATTGTATGTGTGGTGTGCTGTCTGCGTGTGTTATATGTGTATGGTATGGTATGTGTGTAGTGTAGTATGTGTCCTGTCATGTGTGTGGTGTCGTGTGTGTATGTGTGTGTGTGTGTGTGTTTGTAGTGAATATGTTTCGTATGTCTGTGGTGTGTGTGTGAGAGAGTGTGTGTATGAGTGTAGAGACTATGTTGTCTCTCTCTCTGTGTGTATGTATGTGTGTGTGTGTGCGTGTGTGTGTAGAGACTATATTATGTATGTCTGTGGTGTGTGTGTGTGTGTGTTTGTAGTCTGTGTGTATGTGTGTAGTGACTATGTTGTATGTGTGTGTGAATGTATGTATGCGTGTGTGTCTGTGGTGTGTCTGTGGTGTGTGTGTGTGTGTGTGTGTGTGTGTGTGTAGAGAGACTAGGTTGTGTATGCAGTCTGTGTGTTACACACTTCCCTGCATGTACATTATTTGTCAATAAAAATCAAGCCCAGGAAGGAGTTGAAGTCACATAACATCATTTTCACCTCACTTTACAAGTTTTTCCTCCTTTTTTAGCAAAGAAGAGGGACTTTGGGTCTCGTTTTTCTCCTTGCAGAACTGAGATGTGTTTTGAGACACATTCCTACAGCACTCTTCAAATGTGCTTCTATTGCTGTCTTCTTGTCCCCAGGCTGTGCCTGCTCCATATTCTTTTTAGCGTTATGAGCTGATGCTGCTGTCGCTTTTCCATTTAACCCTGGGACAAATGCATCACCAAACAGTAAAGAAAGATAGTGGCCCTGGGGCTGAAGCGAGACCTCGGCACATCCTACATCTAATGGAACAGGGCTGCTGTCGATGGGCGTGAACATTTTTATATATGCCGTCGTAGAGGGGACTTTAATGATGAGAACATAAACCTTACTGTGTCAGAGGCCAAAGCATCTTGTTACCTCTATAATGACTATTCTCTCCACCAAAACACAGCTCCTGACAGTGTGCAGCCAATAACCCAGAAAGACTTAGCTGGGCTTTAGGGTCTTCACGCAAAGAGTCAAACTCTAATCTACTAACAGTTACGCTTGACAAGGATTCGCTCTCTGAACTTCAAGTGACTTTCCTGTTAAGACAGTTATGTCACAAAACCATTATCAGGATTTAAAAGATATGTTATGTAAACATCCCTGCCATAATATTTAACCCATCTGGATGTTCAAGATGGGAACTCTCCCTCTTTCCACTCATTTCCTTTTTAGGCAAAAACTGGGCCGTTTCCATAGTTTACAGTCCTGACTCGTGTCACGGCATCTGACTTTAGAGGCAGAAGGCCTTGGGATATTGATTTTGTGAGTCTGTGTCAGAGTTGAGCAGCTTTCTGTGACTTTTCTCCTCCTTTCCACACAGGAAATTTGTATTCCAGGTGAGATTAAAACTGTGAAAGGATTTGTAAATTTCCTTTGGTAGGAAAGAAAATGCAATGTTTATTAACTCAAAGGTGTGAGAGTTTATTTTGTATCTACATTTTTATTGTTCTCTTTATTTTTATGCGTGTGTGTGTGTGTGTGTGTGTGTGTGTGTGTGTGTGTGTGTGTGTTTCCTGTGTTAAGTCTAAACTCCATGTATGTACACTGCAGAGCCTGCAGAGGCCAGAAGAAGGAGACAGATCCCTTGGGACTGGAGCTGCAGATGGTTGTGAGCGGCCATGATGGCTCTGGAAGTCCAACCCAGATCCTGAGGAAGAACAGTCAGGGTTCTTAACTGCTGAGTCATCTCTCTGGTCTCTTGTATCTGCTATTGTTTGTGAAGTTTCGCATCTGTGGACAAACTTCTGTTAATGACATTGTAACACAGTCACATTGTTTTCTTTTATGAGTTGACATTTGGCTACACTTCATTATAATCACTTGAAGCTAGGCTTTTTTTTTTAATTCATTCCCTTGAAAATCAAACAAAGGTTTAGTAGTGATCAGTATCTTCATTTTATAAGTAAAAATAAAGAAATGGAGCCACTGCCTAAGGTAACCATTGAAAGTTAAGAATGAATGAGACTTTTTTTCCTCTGAAACTAGATACAAATGGAAAAAAAAATAACAAAGAAGTGAGTCAACATTAGCAAAGGTTTGGCCTCAGAGTTAATGTCTATGCTTGCTAATTGAATCTTTTTTAAAATTTTTATTTATGGGGTTGGAGATTTAGCTCAGTGGTAGAGCACTTGCCTAGCAAGCGCAAGGCCCTGGGTTCGGTCCCCAGCTCCGAAAAAAAGAAAAAAGAAAAGGAAGAAGAAAAAAATTTTTATTTATGTATTCATTTATTCATTTATTTTACATCCTCTCTTCTCAGTCCCTTCCTCTCCCCTCCCCTCCCCCATTCTCCCCTCCCTTTCTCCTCAGAGAAGGGGAGGCCTCCCATGGCTATCAACCCACCTTGGCATAGCAAGTTGCAGTAGAACTAGGTGCATCTTCTCCTTTTGAGCCTAGACAAGGCAGGCAACAGAGTTAGAGACAGCCCCTGCTCTAGTTGTTAGGGGTCCCACATGACAACCCAGCGACATATCTGTTATATACGTATAGGGGAGCTAGGTCCATTCCATGCACGATCTTTGGTTGGTGGTTCAGTCTCTGGGAGTTCCTATGGGCCCAAGATAGTTAATTCTGTGGGTTTCTTATGGTGTCCTTGACCTCACTGGTTCCTACAATCCTTCCTCCCTCTCTTCCACAGGTTTCCTCAAGCTCAGCCTATTTGGCTGTGGGTCTCTGCATCGGTTTCTATCAGCTGCTGGGTGAAGCCTCTCAGGGGACACTTATGCTAGGCTTCTGTCTGCAAGTAGAGGACAATATCATTAATAGTGTCAGAGGTGGGCTTAGAGCCAGGCCCCAGAGCCTTCTGTAGTAACCAAGGTCTTGCAGCTAGCTGCCTCCACGTTCATCTGCCCGGTTGGCACCACAGAACAGATCCAGCCTGCCTGGCAAGCTAAGGCCTGGGACAATGCAATTAATAAAGACGAGGTCACCTTTTTTCATCCTGCCCCTTCCAGGTGACATGGGGAGAAGGCCAGTGTCAGCAGATGCTTTTAAAGACTTGAAACAGTTCAGTTAATAGACAATTTGCTTAGTAATCTGACCACAGCATTTCTCTAGCCTACTTCTATCAACATTTTCCATCAGGGAAAATGTTAACTTGGTTTCTGCCCGTCTTAGTGACTCTTCTACTGATGAATAGACACCATAACCAATGCAACCTGTGTAAGAAGATATTTCATTGGGGGCTTGCTTACCGTCAGAGAGATAGTCTATGAGAATCACGACAGGGAACATGGCAGCAGGAATGGTGGTGGAACAGTAGCTGAGAGCTTGCCATAAGAAGCAGGCAGAATGAGAGCCTGGGTCTGGTGTGGGCTTTGGAAACCTCAAAGCCCAAACCCAGTGACACACTTCCTCCAGTAAGAACACAACTACTCCAACAAGACCACACCTCCTAATCCTTTTCAAACAGTTCCAGTAACTGGAGACCAAGCATTCAAACACATGAGCCTATGGGGCCACTCTTATTCAAACCACCACACTGCGTGAGTTACCAATGTCGGTGATATTTTTGGTACCATTTTCTTACTATTTGGTAGATTTCAAATTGTTTAGTGCAATGCTTTACACATAAAAGTCCTTGGAAAATTCCTCAGGATGTTGTCATTCTTACTGAACGTAACTTATGTGGCCCCTAGAAGATGAGTCAGTCCCTGGTGCAATTGTAGTATCATTTATTAGCAGGGAATGGTAGTGAAGGACCTATATATGGTTTGCTTCCTCTGGTTCATGGTTTATTTTGTCACTATGACACTGACTCCGTTTCAGTCATTTTTTTTTATATTCCAAAGAGGCTGAGAAGAACATAGGCCTTGAAGTACATTCTAGCTTATGAATGGAAATCAAAGAGCCCTCTATTTCAGTGGTTTTTACCCAGAGGGTGAGAAAAAAATTTCATGGGTAAGCCTTTTAGAAAATCTAGTGCATGATATCTGAATCCAGTTCCAAAGGACACATTTTACCACCCCCACATTTTACCATTTTACGGACACTTTGGTGTGAAGAGTCAGAGGGCAACATGTATCGCTGTCCCATTCAGGCCGATGTTGTTGTGTGTAGGGACATAAGAGCCCCATCACCAGCCAGCTGGCTTCAAGTCCCCGCTGCTGTTTCCCAACAGTGTGAGTTTGAGGAAGATACTTAAGCAGTCGCCCCTTGGCTTTCTCTTCTGTAAGGGACGCATGGTGATAGCAACAGGGTGTGCGTTAGAGGATCGCTGGTAGGAAGACCCAGACTGGTGTAGCTGAAACAATCTCTCTTCAAACACTTTTACCAAACAGTCACTTCTACTGTATAGTAAGGTGAAAATTCTCCCCAAAGCCAAAGAGAGCCTCCTTCTTGTCGTTTATGCATCGTCCTGAATTAGCGAATACATTGCTGTTCCTAAACAACGGATTAAGATGTTCTGCTGTTGCCCAAGCATTGTTCCCACAGTCGTACACTACACACTCCAGAACAACCGACAGACAGCTATACCACTTCACTAAGGTGTGAATTATTTATAGCTTTGTTTTATTGCGAAAGGATCAGGACAGATAACTTATGAAATATATGATGCAATAAGTTAAAAGTTAATAAACTCAGACTAAAATAGAAACAAGAGTAAGAAGACAGATTAGTCCTCCACTTTGGCTCCCAAACTACCCAGTAGGCATCGGAATCTTGGCCCTGAACAACATCATTCAAGCCTAAACACATACACAGTGTATGCAGTAATATCATCAACACAGAGAAAGGAGGATGAATTTTAGCATTGCTATTTTAATAAGCAGAGAAATTTAGACTTTAGAAAGCTAAGCACATGTCTGCAATCCATTCAATGTGATATTGACCTGTGAAATACAAATTCTCAAATGTTGTTTTACCTAAAATGACATAAATTGTGACAGATCATTGGATAAAATATAAAGTCTTTATAAACACTTGCTAGTCATTGCTACCCCCACAGAAGACAACTGTTTGGAGTCTGTGTCCAAAGATGAACCTAATATGTGTGCCAGATACAATGCTTATTTCTACCCTATGATTCACTTTTATCAAAGCTTGAACCCGCATGTGGTTAGCTCTACGGGCTTTAAAAGGAGATAAATGAGAACTCGAGAAGCTTGGCCTAGGATGACCCCACAATCTTCTCTGGACATCCTTCCTCCTTTGTCTTGTCAAACAACTGCCACTGGGAGAAGCCTACAGCTGGATATACAAGGCTCCCACCCTGGACAGCTTCCTGGCAGTCAGATAGCATGGCTTTGTATTCTCTGAGCAGCAGAGACTGTGCCGTGTTCCTGGGGGTGAATTCCCTATCTAAGACAAGAGAAAGACAGAAGAGCTGTCAAGTTAGGAGCTTTTTTAGAAAGTCATTTTGTGCTCCAACACTGTTAGCTTCGGGCTTGACTGTAGGAACACTTTTCCCTCTTTCAGATGAGACAAGTGTAATGTCACACTTTAGTGATGAATGAAGCTAAAGTTTTTGGATTGTCCTTTTAGTACATTTATTCCAAGACTAAAAGTTTCCAAGGACCTTCAGAGTTTTGAGGCCCTTCAAAGCATTCTGAACAAATTTCTATGCATAATATATATGTAAAATTCTCCTCCCCATATCGCTAACACTTCTTTTGATATTGTTGAAAGTGATATGTTGACTAGAAAGGTGAATATGTAAGATATCTTAACCCTGATGGAGCCGAATACTATAGATCGAGCAGTTTGCAAAGAGAGAAAATTCACAATTCTGGAAGCTGGGAAGATTGACAGAATGGCACTGTTATCTTATGAGGTCTTTGTTCTGTGTGAGATACAGAGAACTCGGCCAGGGCTTGAGACCTGGCTCACTGGCTTAGACGGCTCCCTGTGTGTCCACCAAGCCCAGAGTTTGGATCCCAGTTTCCAAGTAACAAGTTGTGTATCTCATAAATGCCTGCAACTCTAGCTTTAAGGGATCTAATCCTCTCTTCTGGCTTCCGTGTACACAGAGGCACATGCATCTGCACGCAAGCATAAACAAATATACATGTTAGGGGGTGGTGATTAAAACATAAAACAAAATTAGGCCAAACTAATTTATTTTTATCTCTAGCCCAATCCTGTAATAACAATATTAATTAATTTATGAGATTAGAGTGATAAAAAACAGAGCAATAAATTAAGGTCAAAGTCCTTACCAGTAAGTAGTATAACAGTAGTATTGCATTTTAGCAAATATTCTGGAGAAAATAGTCAACCTCCTGCCTGGTGTCATTTCCATACGGGTCTTACATTTGAGAGTCTATGTTTCTGCCTATGGCACTGTCAACTCCCATATCCTAATTAATAATTCTCACCTGCCCTGGAAACTTTCTCTTCCTCAGGACCGTCACTCAACTGTTCTCTTGAAAAACTCCCACAGGCCTCTGGGGCAAGGGACCCAACATTATGAATAGATATTTCAGTGGAAAGACCCTCCTCCCCTGGAAACAGGATCTCTGACCAAAGCAACTCTATGGCGGGGTCTGAAACCCAGGACTGTTTCTTCCTTTCTTCTCAGTCCCTAGTGCATACCAAGCAGCAGCAGCGGCAGCAGCACGGATCTGTTCACTTTACAGAAGATATGAATCTAATTTTCCTCCCTGTTTCCTCTGGCCGTCCCTTCTGAGGCCTAACTTCAGTCTCCACACTCATCTGAGGATGTCTCTAGGATACCACATTGGTGGGTCTGTCTGAAATCGTTCCAGCATCCTCGGTTTAACTGTTGGCTCCCGCACCAGTCGGTTCTTATGAAAGGAGGGCTACCATCGGAAGTTCCCTTCAGGAAACACCACAGGCCTTTTGAACTTTACTTCTTGAGTCCCTTAAGAACATTATAAACCCCTTTACCCTGGGGTGATGTCCTTCCAGGAACCAGAGTCACTGATCCACTGTCTGGACGTGGAACAACTCCCTTCTGGCAATTCAGACGCACCACTGGGATGTATTCTAAGGAAATGACGTAAATTTGATTCTCAGACCCTGGGAAGGAAATGCCTTATGCTCATTAAAATGCCACCAGATCTCTCCCCATAAAATAAATGGTTCTAATTCTAGTTTCTGTCTCATCATTTCAAAACATCAATTATCTTACTTCTTTATCCTACATAAGAAACTTTATCTTTGACATTTTGCCTTCACTGCCCCTTCCCAATATTTAGGTTAAACTCTATGTCTGTGAAATTTTCTATGTTGTTTTTACTGATGGTGTACTCTGATTAAATATGGCTATGTTAAATGTCTTTTGCGTTTCTTTATCAGAGTACTCATAATTACTGATTTGATATAATTGCTTACAAGTATCCTGTCCACTGTCCCACTGGTAGTCTATGTCTATAATTTGAGGTTTTAATTCTTTACACACTTAGCAAGAAAATACATCCTAAGTTTTGATTCAAATTGGCTTATAAGTAAGACATATATATTTTTTCACATACATACATAATCCAACTTCCTTTAAACTTAACAAATTAGTCATTTTATGTTTGTTGATAAAAGAATAATAATGACTGTAAGAACATTTTCTTAGGATGATATTAGCATTTACTATGTTTTTGATACAATATCCTACATTTACAAAAACTGGCTTAAAATCCTAATACTGTACTTACTCATAGGCCAGCAAGTGGATGAGTTTTAAGGTGCTTGCCAAACAAGAGTGGTAACCTGTACCCAGTCCCCAGAACCCACGTCAAGGTAGGCAGAGAAAATTAATTCCACAAGACTACACACACACACACACACACACACACACACACACACACACACACACACACAGGCAAATAATAAATAAAAATGTTTAAAAAGATAATTACTTATGTTTCTTGCTAAGTTTGTCAGAGTTAAAACTACTTAGTGTAATCCGGTCAAATTTGGTCTAACAGTCCGATTGGCTTTGTCATGCTCTATCTCAACGTTAAACAGCTCAACTTTAAACTCCTATTATTCCTTCTTTAAAATTGGTGTAATAGACACCATGGCTATCCAACAGTCTTATCAGAGGCTAAACGCAGTGAGACTAAGGGCCTCTGAGGATAGGGTCTATTTTAACCTTTGATCCCAGGTCAAGTGGGGACCAGGAAACCAGGAGACGAGGTTGAACACCTTTGCAAAAGTTCTATAGCTCCAGTAAGCCATTTGTCCTCTCGATTAGAGATTTCATTGAGACTCTAGATGGATTCTAAATAATGTCTTCACAGAAGGCCATGTCCTTAATGTTTCCAAGTAAAGCTGCCTGGTCAGCAAGCCACTTTTATGTCAATGTGATACAAGCTAGCATCTCTTGGGACAAAAGCCCCAAAGGAGAAAGTGCCTTCATCAGACTGGCTTGTAAGCAAGCCTGAGGGGCATGTACTTGATTAATGACTGGTGTGGAAGGGCCTCACACACTGTGGGCTGTGCCATCCCTGGGCAGAGGGTTCTGAATGGAAGAAGAGAGCAGGCTGAGCAGGCTATAAGGAGCAAGCCAGCGAGCAGCTTTCATAGCTTCTACTTCAGTTCCTGCCTCCAGGTTCCTGTTTAGGTTGCAGCCCTGAACTCCCGGAAGAGAGGGAATTTTTCACCTGAGAACTGTAAACTGAAGCTAATTATTTCCTCCTTATGTTTCTTTTGGTCATGGTGTTTTATAACAGCAATAAAAAGGCCCTAAGATATTCTGTGAGAAACTGATCTATCCCAACAGGTGACAGGACTGGTAAAGGATAACTATAAGATACACGGAGCTCCTCCTAAAACTCCATGAGGAATGGAGACTCCCAATGGGACCAGTGGGTTAATCCTGACCACCTATATGATCTTAAGTGGCCCAGCCATTGCACTGATTAAGAGATATCAAAATATAAAGGTTGAGTGTGTATATTTCATTTGGGAACCCAGAACATTGGGGTGGGTAGCGAAGAACACACCGTCGGGACTTATTTAATTATTTTAATTCTATAACCTGGTGAACCAGAGACCTGCAAAAGCACTCATTCAGTTAATCAACTTAGCCAAGATAGAAGGAATCCTTAGTGTTGGGGTAGAAATCCCGGCTCGCGTCTGGACAAACCACACCAGGCCAACATGGCTGGCTCCACGTGGAAAGATTTGATGAGAGAAGAGTGGAAGAGGAGAGGAGTAAAGGCTGGCTATGAGCATGAGGAGGGAAAGGGGGAGGGGAAAGGGCAGAGAAGGGACAAAGGGGAAGCGGAGAACTAGAGAGTGAGGAGGGAACAAGCAGCCCCTTTTATAATGTCAGGCACAGCTGTCTGTTGCCAGGTAACTGCGGGGCAGAGCCTATCTGGCTGTTGCCAGGTAACTGCGGGGCAGAGCATATCTGGCTGTTGCCAGGTAACTGCGGGGGTAGAGCTTAGACAAAATGCCAACACCTAGGATATCACTGAGCAACAGTACACAGTGATGTGTTTATTTCCTTCTGTTTAGTGGTGTCCTCCCCAAACTCCAAATTTCTTGTCCCCACGCACAGCCTGCTCTCGCCTTCACACTATCATACCCAACAGGCAAACACTTGCTCTTAATGCCAAGCTTATTCCTCTATCTTCTTCTACCTCTTGTTCAAAATCCATCCTCGGCGTTCACAAACCAAGCATGTGCTGGTCCAGGAACAGTTGAATTCATCTCAGCAGTTACAGTTGCCAAGACAGTCAGCTCTAGACTTGCTGAGTGCGGCTAAAGGTAGACTACGCATCAGGGTCGAGGAAGAATGCTGTGTTCACACAAGCAGACATGAAAGTGTAAAACATTGCAACAAAGTCACCAAACTAGCATCCAATACACTAGTGACCTCGGGGATCCAGAACAAAAGGAAGGTTAGACCGGTGGGATTTTAAAACATCTGGCCCTAGTTGTCCTGGTTGCTACTTTTCCTGGGGCCACTCTTAGCTACATTTCTACTTCTTGCACTCCATTCCTATATTTTAAACCTTCTAACCAAGCTTGTTTCTTCCAGGGTTCAGCAGTTCCATCTCCAGATGATTCTTCAGCCAGGCTTTTGACCTTTGCCATAAGACGCCCAGACCATCAAGCAAAAGCACCCTTAAATATGGTTCTCTTTTTGTGGCACCTCATGGAACCTCTACAAGAGAAATAAATAATAGATACCAGTGTGTATCAGTGTCAGCTCAGTTTGAAAAAAGCTACTGAGGAGACCTCTAATATCACAAGACTGGGTTTCTTGCTCTGTCAGAGTGGAATGTACTGGAAGGCCATGATTGAAAGAGAAGAAAAGGCACAAGATCCCAGGGTGAGCTGGGTTCAAAACAGATCCCCCAAAAGAAAACCTGTGACTTCATCCTACTCAAACAGTTCCAACAAAATTAGCCAGAACCTTATACCACAGGCCGCTGTCATTTGCATGCCAAGAATTATATATCTAGAAAATTATGTACAAATGTGACTCATCCTGACAAAATGAGTACCCCTCCATAATGGACTCCCCACAGCCTGCTTCTGTACACAGAGGCTCTGCAGTAATGGCTCTCTAGTACTCTTTGCAGTGTGCTAAGTAAAATACTTCCTTCTACTGGTTTCCAGGTTGAATTCTTTCATGCTAATCCCCCGTGTCTCTATCTATATTTACCTTTATCTGTGTCTGTCTGGATACAGTGGTTCTTGACCTGTAGGTCATAACCCCTTTGGCAAACCTCTGTCTCCAAAAAATATTTACATTACAGTTCATCCTAGTAGCAAAACTACCATTAGAAGATAGCAATGAAAACCATTTTATGGTTGGTTGTCACCCACAGCATAAGGACCTGTATTAAAATGTGGCAGCATTAAGAAGGTTGAGAACCACTGGCCTAGAGACTTAGATACTGCTTTTCTCTATTGTCTTCATTGCTGTGGTGTTACAACAAGTTTTAAAGTCAGCAAGTGAATTACGTCTTTGTTTTCCTTCGAGAAATGTCTGCTATTTTATAAGAATCTTGAATCTCCATACAAATCTTAAAACAAGTTTGTCAGTTTCTATGGAAAGATAAATCAGTATGAACTGTAATAGTCACCGTGTCGAATCTGTAGAATGCTTTGGGAGAAGAGCTGCCATTTTGATAGCTTTAAGTCTTTCAGAACCCGGACAGAGTGTCTTCCCACTACTTGATCTTCATATGGTGATGATATATATTTTCAATGTACTCCAGTTATACCTCTTTTGGTAGATTAAGTCTAAATATCCTGTTCTTTTTTACACTGTTACTGAAGATGCTGTTTTCTCAGGTTCGTTTCTCTTTTAGTCACTGCTAACGGATAATAACGTAACGGTTTGTTTTCCATGCTCGTGCCTTGAGTTCTGCGATCATTATGTAAGGGTATGGTTATTTCCTCCAGGCATAATATGACCGTTGCCATCATGAACCATAGCTGTAGTCATGGCGACAAAATAAGCAAAACAATACAGTTGTTTTGTTTAGCTCTAAAGTAAGGGCCATGGAGCTGAAGCCATTCCAGAGTATAAGGACACAGGGAGGGTCACCAGTCCCTCCACAGCAATCCCAACCACCACTCCTCGACACTCTCCTTTCCAGATACCTATTATCCTGGGATAGGTACTGGAGGGAAAACCGGGAGGCATAAAGTTAGCTGAGGGTAAGACACTGGTGATGCAGTCTGGGGTCACTTTTGTAGTAATGGGACTTTTCAGTGATGCAGCTGCCTTTGAGTCACTTATGCTGTTGTAAAGAAACCCTCACCCATAGCCCTGCAAATAGCTTCAATGTGCTCGCTGTTTCATGGAGCTGGACTTAGATGGAATAATGTCTTTAGTCTGTCCATGTCCTATCTGGGGTGAATAGCTATTTGTTTACTGTTCCCTAGGTGTCTTACTCACTGTTCTATTTCTGTGAAGAGACACCATGACCAAAGCGAGTCTATGAAGTAAATGTTTATTAGGGGTTGCTTCTAGTTTCAGGGGGTCAGTCCATCACTATCATGGCCGGGAATGTGGTGGCATACCTGGTGCTGGAGCCGTAACTACATCCCGATTCTCAGGCCAAGAGAAAGTGTGTGAGAGAAGGAGGAAGAGAGGGAGGTAGGGAAGGAAGGAGGGAGAGAAGGGATGGGGAGACAAACATGAACACACACACAGTGTGTGTGTGTGTGTGTGTGTGTGTGTGTGTGTGAGAGAGAGAGAGAGAGAGAGAGAGAGAGAGAGAGAGAGAGAGAGAACTTGACCTAGTCTGATCTTTTGAGACTTCAAAACCCACTCCAAATGACAGAGTTTCACCAATAAGGCCACACCTCCTAATCTTTGTAATTCCTTTAAATAGTGCCACTCCCTGGTGACTAAGCACCCTATGGGAGAGCATTGTTATTTATCCACCATTCCAGGATAAAGCATTGAACAAATGCTCAACTCTAGCTATTACAGGTAAAGGATAAAGATGTATGTGTGCATGCGTGTGTATGTTTAGATGTCCTAGTGTTTTCTAAGTTTTTCCTCACCATGATACAAAAATAATAAACACTGCAACAAAGATAGTTTTACTTTTCTGTTTAAAACCTCTTTTTCCACCTAATCACACGTCTAGGCCCTTCGCTCTGTTGTCGCATAAAAGAAAGTAGATATTCCTTTTTGTCACTGAACATGGAAGAAAGTCATTCAGACACTGACCATTGAGTGTGGTTATACTATTATATATGGTATAATTATATGTATATACATTATTAGGCTCATGACAATTATTACTTTCCACATCTGATCAACCAACTGTGCGTCCCAAGGCTAAACCCAATTTAATGTAAAATTATTTTCACTGGCCTAGAGCAGTGATCGCCAAGTGTAATCTTCAGATCAGTAATTCCATGGGATGCTAGTAGTTTGTGGTGGCTTGTTTTATGTCAACTTGACAAGAACCAGAGTCATTTGGGAAGAGGGAAACTCAGTTGAGAAAATGGATGTCCCCATTGACCTGTGGGCAACCTTGTGGTACATTTTCTTGGCTGAAAATTGATGTGGGAGGGCCCAGCTCACTGAGGGTGGAGCTATTTTTGTGCAAAGAGATCTGCTTGCTGGAAGAGGTCATTTTTGCATATGGTGTGAGCATTTTGGGGAGATATGGGTTTTGTTTACCAGAGGAAAGGGTGGGATGGGAACATGGTTGCTTAGGATTCCCAAGGAAGACAGTTTATAACTTTGGCTTTTTTTTTGTCCCCAAAATTGTTTGTGTGTGTGTGTATATATATATATATGTATATATATATGTATATATATCAGTTGCTATAAAATTGATTTATATTTTTAATGCTTGTAGAGTATCTCCCCTTGTAGGTCCCCCCCTTCTTGCTCTATCGTTTTTTTCCTCTCTTTTGCTTTCTCTCTGTCTCCCCACCTCTGTGTGTCTGTCTGGGTGTGTACATGTGTGCATACATGTGTGTGAGGTAAGAAGCATGCTCTATTCAGTAACCTAGGTGATAGAGTATGTGAATTTGTAGCAGCCGTGAAGTTGGACAGAAATGTTCATATTCTATTTGTCTGTTCAACTTCAATGTGGTCACAGGAATTCCTGGAAACTTGGATAAGAGATGTGGGAGAAGGGAGAAGCTAAAATGACTACAGCATTTTAGTGCTCTTTATCAGTAAGAAGAAAAAGGATGTGGGCAGACTCTAGAGGGGAAGGGCAAGTTCAGTTTTGGAGCATGCTATATTTTCATTTGCTAGAGGTTTTATCACTTGGTGCAGGGACTGGATCTGCTATTCGCTTTGTAACAACAGATCATTCAACTGACGTCATCAGAGATACCAGCTTACCAGTGTACTGCACTTGGAATATCTGAAAAGAGAAGAAAATAGAAGTGAAACACGCTAGTTATACTATCTTTTTTCCCACTCCACTCAGATATACTATCTTTACTTTTTCGTGTTTGTTTGTTTGTTTGGTTGGTTGGTTGGTTGGTTGGTTGGTTTGGTTTTCTAAACAGGGTTTCACTCTGTAGCCCTGGCTGTCTTGGAATTCACTCTGTAAACCATACTGACCTTAAACTCAAAGTTCTGCCCACCTCTGTCTCCCAAGTATTGGGATTAAAGGAATAAGCCACCACACCCCATGGTATCTATTCTTCAATTGATACACCATCCATTTTATTAAAGTACAATTTATTGTTTGTTCACTGAGACAAGGTCTCACTGTGTAGCCCAAGGTGGCCTTCAATTTGTGATCCTCTTCCGCAGCCTCTCAGGTTCTGGAATTATAGGTCTGTACCACTGCACTGGACCTGACACCTTTTAACAACTTCTTCCTGTGCATTAAAATAATTTTTGATCCTGTCCTATAGAAAATAGCATCAACAACAATAGCAGAATAATAAAAACTAAAGCTTCATTTGTCTTCTGAAGTGAGCAATCACTCTGCAGGCCTTGGCATTTAAACTGTGTACTCAAGGCTGACATATATGGTGGCTCAATAAAGAAGATGTCTTCTGTTGGCACAGGAGGTGAGAGGGGCATCTGTGAGTGGTCACCCAGTCTTTGAGTGAGGAGAGGAAGTTCTGTCCATCTGTAGGACATCAAGAAGGATGTGGTGCTTTGCTTTTCTTGCTAGTCTGATCTTGGGCTTCCCTTGCAGAGAGGTGTGGCCTCATGACTGATATTCTGTAGAGGTAGGCAAATGGAGGTGACTTGTCCAGGTCTGCCTCATGACCTCTCCAAGTCTCTGCTTGACACAGAGTCTCAGATCTATTTTTACCTTACAATATATGTAATAATAGTAGTAGCAATAATAAATGCTAATAAAAGTCTCATTAGGAATAGGACCCCTTGGGGGGGATTAGAGGAAGGATTGAAAGAGCTGAAGGGGCTTTCAACCCCATAAGAACAACAATGCCAACCAACCAGAGCTTCCAGGGACTAAGCCACTACCCAAAGACTATACATGGACTGACCCTGGGCTCCAACTGCATATGTAGCAGAGAATAGCCTTGTTGGGGCACCAGGGGGAGGGGAGGCCCTTGGTCCTGCCAAGGTTGGACCCCCAGTGCAGGGGAATATGGGGGAGGGCAATAAGGGGGATATGTAGGGGGAATACCCATATGGGGGAGGGGGAGGGGGAGGGGGAGGGGGAGGGATTGGGGGCTTATGGACAGGAAACCGGGAAGGGAAATAACGTTTGAAATGTAAGTAAAGGAACATATCTAATAAAAAATTTTTAAAAAAGGTTCGTTAGATACTAACCATGTGTCAAGGAGCCTGTAAATCACTTTGAATGTTTGAATTTGTTTCTCATAATAATCCTTCTGCTTCCACTCTCCCAGCAGTGGAATTACAGGTGCGAGGCACCATGCCAGGTAGAGAAAGGCATGTGGTCATACTGCGTTGTCTACTAGCTACAGGGAGCCATTTGAAATGATATTGAAATTGTTAAAAATAAAATGGCATTGAAGACTGGGTAGGCTGCATGGTGGTCACCACACTGAGCAGCCCCAGTGCAGAATGTTCCGCCATCACAGAGCATATCACAGAAAGGCCCATCGAAGTGCTGCTCTAGAACGGGAGGTTTATGGTCAGAATTAATTATCTTAAAAATAATTCACAGGCCTAACTTACTGGCTATTTTTTTCCTTTCTACATCCTTTTTGGAGGGTTCCATTAACAAAGAACATAAGCCTGGTGGCCCATTGCCTTCTTCTGGGGGAAGACACAGACCATGGGTCAAGCAAGCAGGAAGCCCAAAGGAAGCCAGGAGGAAAGTAAAACTGACATCCAGATCATACCTCCAGCTTGTGGGCCAGTAAGGGACATGCTGTTCAGTGCATATGAGAAATCGAATCTTTACAGCTTCCATGATGAGGAATGATGGTACTTTGGAGAGCTACGTGACTCTGTTGGGCCTTTAGCCTAAGACCAAAACCTACACAATCAAAAGTTACAGCTGTCTTCTGAGAGGCTCTGCCCAGCAGCTGGTGGAAACTGATGCAGAGACCCACAGTCAACATCAGACAGAGCTTAAGGGGTCTTGTGGAAGAGTCTGGGAAAGGATTGAGGGAGTCGGAGGGGGTCAAGGACGCCATAAGAAGACCTACAGAGCCAACTAACCTGGGACCATGGGAGCTCACAGAGATTGAACCACCAACAAAGAGCACACATAGCCTGGACCTAGGCCTCTTACACACATGTAGCAGATTGCAGCTTGGTCTACATGTGGGTCCCCAACAACTGGGTCCTGGGCTGTCTCTCCCTTGAACTCAGTCACCCGTCTTTGGATCCCTTTCCCTTCGCTGGACTGCCTTGTCTGGCCTCAGTGGGAGAGGGTGCCTTAGTTCTGATGAAACTTGGTGTACCAGGGCAGGTTGGTAAGAGGAGATCCCCTCTTTGAAAGGAGGAGAGTGGGAGAGTGGGAGAAGGAGGTGGGACGATGGGACTGGGAGGAGGGGAGGAAGGGGAACTGCACAAGGATGTAACGTTAATGAATAAGTAAATTAATAGGGGAAAAATACCACTGTCATTCAATTTCTTCAGAGATGCTGCCTGTGCTCTGGACTACTTGCCGCCCAACCCTACCTGCCCTTGCAGGTTGCAGGTAAGGTTGTGTGGAATCAATGACACAGCCTCTCCGGGAGCAGGTGAGAAACACTGCAGCAAGCTCATTTAAGCTGTGAGCTCCTTTAATACCATCTACCTGTGCCCCACTGGTCCCAAGAAAGTATCGCTTCTAAACAGCAGTTCCTGATTGGCTGGCATTGTCTGTGTCAGCAATCCTTGGTCTCTCAGGCAGTCTTCCATTAGGTCCTCCTGCAGGAGATGCCTTTGTGCTTCTGCAGCCCCTGCACTTATTATGCACAAGGTCCTTCTACAGTTCTGCCCTTTCGTTGTTAGACTTTGACAGCCTAGTGGGAGCCAGGGTGCCATTGCCTTGACACTGTTGACCCCACCTCAGAGGATTCCCAGTATAGCACATAGGGTTGATTTTTCTTTTCCCTTGATGCTTCTAATGGACAAGACTGAGATTTCTGGCACTCCCTTCCGATTGTCTCTAGAGGTCTCCATTCCCAAAGACAATTGCTAGCTCTGCCCTAGACATTGACTGCCTACTGTGAACTTTTCCAACAGGACTTTTATTTTCTCCTCAAACGTATTGTAAAAAAAGGATTGGTTAAAAGTTAACAAAATAGTATCAGCCTTGTTCTCCCAATTTCCCATTATAAATGCACCCATCCTTACGTTTTAGCTGACCCAATTCTCATTTATCTCTTGGCTACCACTAACTTTCTCAAGCTAGATTATACTGTCTCCTGCAATAAATATTAGTTTCAAAAACTGTCAAGGGGAAGCAAAAGAAATATATACCAATGCAGAAGGAATTCCCCACTGTGTTTAAATTTTGTCCTTTCAGGTTTGATGCTGGAGTCTTTAATGCATTTGGCGTGGATTCTTGTACAGGGTGATGGATGAGCCTAACTTCATTTGTCTGCATGCACACATCTGCTTGGGGGAGCACTCAGGAAGCATTGTTTCATACATGTTTCTACTTGAAATATTTAGGTTCGAATGGCCATTTAACCAATACCTTTTACTTTCCAGCACCAACAAACCCTGGGTTCTGTCTGTGTGTGTGCACTGCTGGGTGTGTGAGTGCACGTGCATACTCCAGCACTTGTGTGGAGGTCAGGGGACAATCTCAGATATCAATCTTCGTCTTGCACTGTGTTTAGGACAGGCCGGCATGTTTGCTGCTCTGTGTACCAGGGTAGCTGGCATGAGAGAAAGCTGCAGATTCTGCTGTCTCTTAACTCCTGCTTTACGGAGGAGCATGGAGACTGTAGATGTGCTCTACCATGCTTGGTTTTTATGTAGGTCTAAGGATTTGAACTTGGGTCATCATAAGCCAGCTCTTTTAGCCACTAAGCTATGTCTCTGGTTCCTAAAGGTTTATAACCCACTATAATTTATTCATACACTGCAATAATATAATTCAATTTTATCATTAATAGAATTAGTAGATAAATGTTTTTAAAAAGTATCGTTTGAAGTTTTGTGTTGTTTTGGTGTGTTTGTTTGGGCTTGAGAAAAAATACTGAAAACCACGACTTCTGGTGTGCTCTCTTAGACTACTATGCCCTCCTGCCTACCTGTCATCCCTAAGTGTGAGACTTGTGAAAGCCACCAAGGCCGTACATACAATCTGGAGAACTTTGAGCTTTCCTGGAATTCCTTAATTTCATGGGAAAGAACAAAGATGGAAACTAGTGCTTTAGTATTACATAGAGATGAGGGCATTTTGAATGTTAAGCTTGCGATCATAACACTATTTAGAAAGTCGAGAAATGACCAACTTCTCAGATGTATTAAAGGGATTCAGTATTTTCTGTTGACGAGGAATGTCTGTTGTATGTGTCTACAGACTATATGTAGTCTATTACATGGAGAATTTAGGAATCTCCTAGGAGACTCATTATCTTTTTTTTTTCTTTTTTTTTTTTTTCCGGAGCTGGGGACCGAACTCAGGGCCTTGCGCTTGCTAGGCAAGCGCTCTACCACTGAGCCAAATCCCCAACCCCAGGAGACTCATTATCTTACAATAGAGAAACTAATGTACAACAGACTAATCCCTATGACAAAACCTTCATTATTAGGGTGGGCTTTCAAATTTGATTACTACAAGGCTGAGAGACCTGTTCTGTGTCCTCCGTTTGCCAGTCTTTGTTCAATAATGAAGTCTTTGGTACGTAGTTTGGAGCTAGAGGCAGGATCTGTCCTGTTCTGTAAATTGAGGCCACTGGGTCAATTTTGTGCAGTCAATGGAGCAGACTTAAAAATAAGCAATTTTCCAGTTCCTTCCCTTTGATTTTTATATGATTTCTTTCAATAAACTCAGACAACAATCAGAAGCTCACAGTCTGTGTCAAGGTTTAGGGATGTGATGAGGAGCTTGACCAACCATCTTTTCTTTGATCAGCTATAGTTTCACAGGGGAAGCTAACTTCAAACACATGAAGTACCATGCTAGTAATAAAATCCCAAGACTGTTTGTGAGATCGTAGAACAGGGAGAAGTCTAAATTAAGGAATGCCTCTTAAAGTGAGACTTAAATTGATAGGTGAAAAAGTATGAAGTTGACCATGTATGTGAAGAAAGCATTACAGGAATCAAGTATAGGATATGAAGAAAACGTTACAGGATTGAAGAACATGTGTCAAGACCTGGTTACTACTATATTTAATAAGTTCAGAGAACAGAAAGGAGCCATTGTAATAAGACCAAGGAGGAGAACCAGGGGAGGAGACTCTGCAGTTGTTGGTAAGGGATGGCTTGTGCATGGCCCTTGCAAGGATTTTAATTTTGTTCTGAGTGATGGCATTCATAAAAGTGTTTTGAATCAAAGTAATATGATTAAAATTGACTTTCCAAATATTTGCTTGGGCTGTTCCTTTGCATAAAGATTACAAGAGGAAACAATGGATGTAGAAAACCCATTACAAAAGCGATCTACAGATTCAATGCAATCCCCATCAAAATACCAATCCAATTCTTCAAAGAGTTAGACAGAACAATTTGCAAATTCATCTGGAATAACAAAAAACCCAGGATAGCTAAAACTATCCTCAACAATAAAAGGATGTCAGGGGGAATCACAATCCCTGAACTCAAGCAGTATTACAGAGCAATAGTGATAAAAACTGCATGGTATTGGTACAGAGACAGACAGATAGACCAATGGAACAGAATTGAAGACCCAGAAATGAACCCACACACCTATGGGCACTTGATTTTTGACAAAGGAGCCAAAACCATCAAATGGAAAAAAGACAGCATTTTCAGCAAATGGTGCTGGTTCAACTAGAGGTCAACATGCAGAAGAATGCAGATCGATCCATGCTTATCACCCTGTACAAAGCTTAAGTCCAAGTGGATCAAGGACCTCCACATCAAACCAGATACACTCAAACTAATAGAAGAAAAACTAGGGAAGCATCTGGAACACATGGGCACTGGAAAAAATTCCTGAACAAAACACCAATGGCTTATGCTCTAAGATCAAGAATCAACAAATGGGATCTCATGAAACTACAAAGCTTCTGTAAGGCAAAGGACACTGTGGTTAGGACAAAACGGCAACCAACAGATTGGGAAAAGATCTTTACCAATCCTACAACAGATAGAGGCCTTATATCCAAAATATACAAAGAACTCAAGAAGTTAGACCGCAGGGAGACAAATAACCCTATTAAAAAATGGGGTTCAGAGCTAAACAAACAATTCACAGCTAAGGAATGCCGAATGGCTGAGAAACACCTAAAGAAATGTTCAACATCTTTAGTCATAAGGGAAATGCAAATCAAAACAACCCTGAGATTTCACCTCACACCAGTGAGAATGGCTAAGATCAAAAACTCAGGTGACAGCAGATGCTGGCGAGGATGCGGAGAAAGAGGAACACTCCTCCATTGTTGGTGGGATTGCAGACTGGTACAACCATTCTGGAAATCAGTCTGGAGGTTCCTCAGAAAATTGGACATTGAACTGCCTGAGGATCCAGCTATACCTCTCTTGGGCATATACCCACAGGTGCCCCAACATATAAAAAAGTCACGTGCTCCACTATGTTCATCGCAGCCTTATTTATAATAGCCAGAAGCTGGAAAGAACCCAGATGCCCTTCAACAGAGGAATGGATACAGAAAATGTGGTACATCTACACAATGGAATATTACTCAGCTATCAAAAAACAATGACTTTATGAAATTCGTAGGCAAATGGTCAGAACTGGAAAATATCATCCTGAGTGAGGTAACCCAATCACAGAAAAACACACATGGTATGCACTCATTGATAAGTGGCTATTAGCCCAAATGCTTGAATTACCCTAGATGCCTAGAACAAATGAAACTCAAGACGGATGATCAAAATGTGAATGCTTCACTCCTTCTTTAAAAGGGGAACAAGAATACCCTTAGCAGGGAATAGGGAGGCAAAGATTAAAACAGACACAGAAGGAACACCCATTCAGAGCCTGCCCCACATGTGGCCCATGCATATACAGCCATCCAATTAGACGAGATGGATGAAGCAAAGAAGTGCAGGCCGACAGGAGATGGATGTAGATCTCTCCTGAGAGACACAGCCAGAATACAGCAAACACAGAGGCGAATGCCAGCAGCAAACCACTGAATTGAGAATAGGACCCCCGTTGAAGGAATCAGAGAAAGAACTGGAAGAGCTTGAAGGGGCTCGAGACCCCATATGTACAACAATGTCAAGCAACCAGAGCTTCCAGGGACTAAGCCACTACCTAAAGACTATACATGGACTGACCCTGGACTCTGACCTCATAGGTAGCAATGAATATCCAAATAAGAGCACCAGTGGAAGGGGAAGCCCTGGGTCCTGCTAAGACTGAACCCCCAGTGAACTAGACTGTTGGGGGGAGGGCGGCAATAGGGGGAGGGTTGGGAGGGGAACACCCATAAGGAAGGGGAGGGGGGAGGGGGTGGTTACCCGGAAACCAGGAAAGGGAATAACACTCGAAATGTATATAATAAATACTCAAGTTAATAAATAAAAAAAATGGAACAATTTCTTCAGAGGAGAAACAAATATTTCCTGTAAGAAGGAAGGCTTTTAGATCAAGGGTGTACTTCTGAGAGATCACAACACCCATGGTAGTATTGCAGGCTGACCTAGCCAGCTGAATAATTCCAGGTTGGAGGCTTTTGATTTAACCTACAGAAAAAAAAATTAGAACAATCTGATTGAAATAAAGTTGGAGAAAAAAAAAAGAAAACCCATTACAAAATCCAGACCAAGAGACATGGACGATGTCAGACAAGGATGCTGTTAACCATTGTCTGTGGCTCCTTGGAAATCCTGAACATCCTTTCATGGGTCAGCAAATGTTGTTTCTATAGCAATTCTTTGCTTCCTACATTGCTTTTCTATTTGCAGTAGTGACACAAAAGCCATAATTCCAGAGATTAGTCTGAATTGATGTGGTGGTAATGAACTGTACCTAGAGTCATTAAACTCTCTTTATTGTTTTATTCTTTAAGAATATCACTCGAATATACAATAAAACATGGTATATGCAAAGAAAAAGTATAAAAAGAAAATCACCCCATTTTTCTCCTTTGACTCCTCCTGACATCCCCTCTGAGAGATCCCTCCCCACTTCATGTCTGCTGCTTCTGCTTCTTCTTCTTCTTCTTCTTCTTCTTCTTCTTCTTCTTCTTCTTCTTCTTCTTCTTCTTCTTCTTCTTCTTCTTCTTCTTCTTCCTCTTCCTCTTCTTCTCCTCCTATCTTTTTGAACCCCACAATTCAAATTAATGTTGCATATGTATGCATACATTTAGAGCCAGTGGATACTGGAGTATCTTAATATATGTTCGATGAAAAGTTTCAAGTTATTATTACATATATTCTTGATGAAGCAGAAACATTTATTAGTCTTAAAAAACCACATCCCTGATAAAAATCCTACTCCTTTTATTGAAGATAGTTTTTTCATTCCATATATTCTGATAAGAGTTTCTTTCCTAGACCCTCCCCTCCTCACCACTCTAACTCCACATCTTTTCTCTCTCTTTAGAAAACAAAAAAATTAAAAAATAAAAATCAAACAATAATGAAAAAGAAAAAACAAAAGAAACACATACATAAAAACACATACACATAAAAACACAAAATCAGAAACCATACTATACGGGCAAAAAGTCAGTACAGTTTTAAAAATGCCTAAACAAAGCAACATGAAACAAAACAAAACAAAACAAAAAAGGCAAAAATGCAAGTGAGTTCACTTTGTGTTGTCCGTCGATTGCTGAGCACGGGGCTGCCCTTAAGTGTGATTTGTATACCCATTGAGACTCCACTGGAGAAAACTAATTTGTCCCTTGTGAGTTATTGTCACTTGGAAGTAGCTTCTTTGTTAAGGATGGGGTGAGCATGTTGGGGATGGGGTGAGCATGTTGGGGATGGGGTGAGCATGTTGGGGATGGGGTGAGCATGTTGGGGATGGGGTGAGCATGTTGGGGATGGGGTGAGCATGTTGGGGATGGGGTGAGCATGTTGGGGATGGGGTGAGCATGTTGGGGATGGGGTAAGCATGTACCATTTTGAAATTGTGAGAGACTTAGTTGACATAGATCAAAGTAAGTGCTTCTCCCAAGGCATAACCAGAGATCAGCTGCTTCATGTACCATAGGAAAGAGGGCATTGGAGGGAGGGGAAAAAGGATAAAGAGACACAACAGTAACAGAGACAGACAGGCGGAATATTAATGTGAGGAGGTGCTCTGAATTCCAATGGGAAAAGGAGAGAAAGTAAAGGGCCACACAGCAATGCACGTACAATGATCTGTAGTCATTCTCCCAGCCCGTGGTCTCCCAGTTCTTCTGGCTATCCTGTTATAAGTGTGCTCTTGTGGTACCTGGAAAGTGTTGGACAGTGGTCTCTAGCAGTAATTTGCTGACAATGACCTCCTCTGGGTCAGAATGGTCCACTTTCCTACTCCACAGTCAGAACTGTCAAACTGGCAGAACATACAGCTTGAAGTCTGACAGAGCGTTCATAACGACACCGTGATAACTGTCATTACACTTCTGGCAGGTACTCGAGTGGTACTTACATCTCACGAGACAAACATTAAAATCACTGAGTTCCTTTACTTCTTACTCTTCTAAAAGTATGTTTAGAGAAAAACTGAGAGTAAATCTTACTATCTCCCAATGTACATTAGTTCTAATACTGCATATGCACTTAGGACGAAAGAAAATGCTGGGGGGGTGGTTGTGGCGTGAGCGAGCCCTCATTCAATTGCGTCTTGCAATACCTTTTACTCTCTTTCATCTAATAGACTTGAAAAAGCTTTACCCACTAGTGATGAATTTCTAGACATTTAAGGATTAATTGCAGAGCTCATAGACTGATATCACCTCATTTTTGCTTGTCTTTGTTCTCATTGTGACCTCCAGTCACATCTCGTTATTAATTAGAACCCGCACTGTGACATGACCAAGAACACAGGCTTTTTTCTCTTCCTATTTTTTAGTTGTCCAAAAAAAAAAAAAAAAAAAAAAGATGTTGTAGCAGGAAGTCAAAAGATTTCATCAATATTTATAGGTTTGGTTATCCATTTACCATAAGGATCGTTCTGCTAAACTTTATATATTACAGAGTGGTAAGAAATACTACTTCAACAACGATTTAAAATCTCTAAGTTTCTTATGCTTTGTCCACCTTGAAGGATTAAAACACCCAGAATTAGATATAATCCTTCTTCCATCAAAAAGCCCTCACAATATTAAAGCCTATTTCCATAGCAAGCACTTTGTCATGGTGAATTTGAGTGTGTTCCTTGGAAGATAAACAGTGGAAGATAAACAAAATGTTGGACTTCGGTTACAGCCAACCCTTCCAAAAGAAATAAAGTGAGTCGTTAATCCTCATGGAACTGGAATCTGCTCACCGTTAGCCAAAAGACTATTTAGGGACTGCCTATGTGTCTGTGCACGCAGAAACTCAAACCTTGAGTGCACTGAGTAAAGAGGAGAAACAAGACAAAAGTGGGCCCACTGACCAGGCTAAGGGTGGTCGAGACACAGCGTTTCACACGCGCATGTATGAGGATCCAGCTATACCTCTCTTGGGCATATACCCACAAGGTGCCCCAACATATAAAAAAGACACGTGCTCCACTATGTTCTTCACAGCCTTATTTATAATAGCCAGAAGCTGGAAAGAACTCAGATGCCCTTCAACAGAGGAATGGATACAGAAAATATGGTACATCTACACAATGGAATATTACTCAGCTATCAAAAACAATGCCTAATTAATAACGAGATGTGACTGGAGGTCACAATGAGAACAAAGACAAGCAAAAATGAGGTGATATCAATCTATGAGCTCTGCAATTAATCCTTAAATGTCTAGAAATTCATCACTAGTGGGTAAAGCTTTTTCAAGTCTATTAGATGAAAGAGAGTAAAAGGTATTGCAAGACGCAATTGAATGAGGGCTCGCTCACGCCACAACCACCCCCCCCCAGCATTTTCTTTCGTCCTAAGTGCATATGCAGTATTAGAACTAATGTACATTGGGGAGATAGTAAGATTTACTTTCAGTTTTTCTCTAAACATATTCTGGGATCAGCTTTTAGAAAACAGATCAACTTTGATCAGAGCGAATCAAGGGTTATATAGTTCTGGGGAAGAATGTAGGTCTATCCAGAGTGGGCGAAGGTCATTGGCTGAAGGCCAATCATTAACATGGGAACGCATTCCAGGAATCTGAGGTAACTGCTGAATGGGTTCTTCTCCGGAGTGAGGAAACTGAATCTGTACTGTAACCAAGGCTAAGTGACCGTTTCACAGGTGGGTACAGGGGTTTGGGGCCCCTAGAAAGGTCAGAGAAGGAGAAACTCTGCTGGCAATGGGAGTCTGCCATTTTGCACTGAGCTTGGAGTTTCCAGGTAATGTCAGAATTCAATCTTTGTTAGCAGGGCAACCTGCTAACAAATCATCAAACATTGGTTGAAATGTCTCTGTATTTCTAGAGCAGCCACATTGCTAGCTTCACTGAAATAAGGAGAATTCCCTTCTCCTTTGACTGGTTCTCGGTGTGTAAAAAGGAGGAAACAGGAGCAGAAAGAACAAGACATAGCTGTGATCATCGATGATCCCGGAACCCTCTTCTCCCTTTGACTTAGGTCAGCATTGGGAGGTGATGTCATGCCCTACGTTCCCTGGAATTCCCATGAGCTCCTGTCTGTCCACTTAAACTTGTTCATCTTTTGGCTTTGCCTCACACCGCCAGCATGCTTAACTCCAGTGGAGTTAGATGCCCTTTTATTTTGTGTATTGTCTCTTCTTTGTTCAATTCTAAACCTTGTTTTAACATTTCAGGCTCTCGTTCACAAGTTGTATGAAAATTCTCTGGTCGACCCCATTCAGACTATAAATGCACTTATGTATTTAGAAGGGTGGAATTGATGGAGGTGAGTACATTAATTTTATTCTGAAACAAAAAAACCCTTTTTTTAAGACTTTCTAATGTTTCTTTGTGAATTTCACATCATGCACCCCAATCCCATTCATTTCCCCATACCCACCTCTATATCTACCCTCTGCCCTCTGCCCTCTGCCCTCTGCCCTCTGCCCTCTGCCCTCTGCCCTCTGCCCTCTGCCCTTGGAACTTCCCCCTCAAAAACAAACATCAAACAAACAAACAAACAAACAAACATCTCACTGTGATAGCTCACATGTGTGTGACCATGACACATTTTGCCCGAACAGCTTTTCTTGCCAATGTTCATTGCAGTGAGTCATTGGTCTGGTTCGAGGCCTCTGGCTTCTACTACACTTACCAATACTGGATCCTCATTGGAACTCCTCTTGGATATCCTGTCGTTGTCCTGTGTCATGGAGATCCTGCATGTTTGATTCTATAGAACCAGCTCTCCATGCACTCCATGGATTCATAGATGGGGTAGATGTTTGGGTGAGCCAACTTAAAGCTCTGGGTCTAGGCCTGGGTGATAGCTGAGTTAGTTCTCCCATGCAGACCACCAGAGTGAGCTCAGCACTGCCCAGGTGAGAGAAGGGCGGGGCCAGCTCACCCATGCGCTGCCCGACCCCCCACTAGGACCAGCTCAACTGTGCAGCCCAGGTGAGGAAAAAACACTTTACTTATATGACTTTTAAAAACCTGGATTTCTGTCTTCTGGCAAAATGTTCTATTTCTGGATCAGCAAAATGCTAACAAAAAATGGTAAAGAATTTTAAAAATAGAGTTCTTCCTACATTTTGAACAATTCAATTCATGGAAACTTAAGATAACATTTAAAGAATTTTAAATAGTATAATTATTTTACATGAGTTCGGGCTATATTATTTTGCAGAAAAGCTGAGCATCCCAAGATAAGCTTATATGTCTCAATTTATTACTAAATCTGTGGCTAAAATTTCTGAAGTAAGTATTTTTTCATTTCCTGAAATTTTGTATGTTTGTGGCTCAATCAAGAGATAATTGTGTGAACTCACTACTAAAATGAGTGAGTTTTAGTAGTTTTACTACTGTGGAGATGAATCATGAATGAATGGTACCTTCGAAGATGCTTGCTTTGCTTTTATGTTTTGCTAACGTTCTAAAAATGCAACAAAACAAGACTGAGAGGAGAGATTTTAAATTTTAGGATTCTCTTTATGTTTTATTAAAAAAGGCTGGTTTTTTCCCCCTGCTAGTATTGTCTCTTAGTGAGGACATAAAATTAGATAAGTGTCTAAAATCATCACAGGTCAGTTATCTCGGAGAGTCCCACTACGTAAATAGTAAATAGAGCTTCATTTCCTCCTTCATTTCCTATCTATTCCACGATAGAAATGGTGGGTAATTGTGTGGATTTGGGCATGTCTCGTGTGATCCCACAGAACGGGCTAACAGATGCGAAACATGGACATGTGGAGTTCACTAGGACAACTCAGAAAATGATACAACTTTCCGAAATGATAATGATGCAGGAATCACGTCTTCAAGATTTAATTTATAATCCGTGTGGCCCTTTACTCAATACAGGAAGTTTTAATTTTCAGTGCTATACTTTTTAAATGAAAGAGCTGTCACTGGAAAATATGATCCATAACCATGGACTTTCCTAAACGTAAGAGAAATCAGACTCACATCAGAAGGGTTGACCCAGAGTGACATGCTGGTGGGAAGTTTGTGTATCCTCGGGATTTGAGGAACTCTAGCTCTGGCTGAAGGTTTCGCAAATAAACCATGTGCTGCGTCGTGGGCTGGAGATTAGAAGCTATTTAGTACAAATAAGCAAAACAGAGCTTGTATTTGACATCGTACATCACTCAGGCTTTTCCCCAAGGTTTCAAGAACTGGAATTCATAATAAAGCCAAATATATCCTTGGACATCTAATGGGTAGATAAACAATGATCATCAACTATATGACAGTTTAAACAAGCATATTAGAACCCTGCGTGGCTATGTGAAATACCCCCCAAGGATATGCTTTCATTTTAATTTCTAATTTTGTGATATTATTGAAGTTTGTCAGAGGAAAGAGATAAGTACTATGTGTCCAGCACAGTATAAGGGTTGTAATTTATATTTTTCTGATTTGGTTCTTCTTCTTCTTCTTCTTCTTCTTCTTCTTCTTCTTCTTCTTCTTCTTCTTCTTCTTCTTCTTCTTCTTCTTCTTCTTCTTCTTCTTCTCTTCCTCTTTCTCTTCCTCTTCTTCATTCAACAAATTCAGCACTGTTATCCTCAATTTACAGATGAACTCTTTGAGATTCAAACTGCAGGAGCTAATGTTGAGAATTCCCAAATATCAATCATTCTTTCGTTTCTTTATTTTTGTCTTTAAAATGCCAGTAAACTTATACATCGTATTTTAAGAGAGATGTTTATCTACTGCAACTCAAAGAGGAAGTGGTGATCCCATGTCTGACTCCAGGGGTAATTGTTGTGTGGGTGATTTAACCAGGGGACTCCCTTTCAATGGAATGATGCAGCACAGTAGGTTGGAGCTTAGGGAGATGGGTCAAAGAAAGACTAGAACATAGACATTTACATTTAGAAGAAAATGCTGTTTATATACATGTGGATCTATGTGGCTGTCTTTATTTTAAAATTTCCAGTTTCTGATGATTACAAATAGAGTAGCAGTGAACATAAATGAGTATATGTCTCTTCATTAAGATGTAGAGTCCATTGGGTATATGTCCAAAAGTGGTATAGCTTGTCACACAGTGTACCCTATTTGCCCAAACAGCTTTCCTTGTAAATGTTCATTTATGGCTTCTGCTACACTGTCAATACTGGATCCTCACTGTGACTCCTCTTGGATGTCATGTTGCTGCCTTTTGTCATGGAGAACTTAGAGCTTTGGTTCTGGAGGACCAGCCCCTTCATGTGCCCCAGCAGTTCATGAACGAGGTAGATGTTGGGTTGGGTCAACTCAGAGTCCTGGATCTGGGCCTAGGTGAGGGCTAAGTTGATCAGCCAACCAGCTATCTGGCACCCATGCCTCCAAGGTCAGTTCAAACTGTGCAGCCCGGGTAAGGTGTGAGGCCAGTTCTCCTAAACTCGTCCATAGGAGCCAGGTCTCCCATACCCACACCACCATTGCCAGCAATCCCATGCTGCCCAGGGAAGGGGCAGGGACACGTTCCCAAAATGTGTTGAATGATGATGGGCATGGCCAGCTCATCACAGTGCTCAGACATCAAAATGGTCTCAGGCAGCAGCCCAGAGCAGGGACATCCACATGGCCTTTGGTGGTAACATGGGCCATAGACATCAGTACAGATCCAAGCTGCCATAGAGCCATTGACCAGACATGGCCCTTGGCAGCAGCCTGAGACAGACATCACCATGGCCCCAGGTGGTTACGCACACTCCTCACATCTGCCTATTTCTGACTGCCATAGCTTCTCTACTCCCACCTTTCTCCACATAGTGTGAACTACTTGACTTCACTTTCTCTCCCATCTCTCCATGGCTATGCTTCCTCTTTGCCATCTCTCCATCATGTAGTCACTCAACATAGTGACTGACACCTACTGGGGACCCTGAGTGACCACTTGGGTGTCTCTCTTCAAGCCACTCCCAGGCCCTATAATATTTTTGTCGTTGTTGTTGTTGTTGTTGTTGTTGTTGTTGTTGTTATTGAGTCTTTGTGTGGTTTTGGTATCAAGGTAATAGTGTCTATTAAATATAGAGATAGAAATATATAAGTTCCTTCAATAAGTTTCTTTTCAAATCTTTGGTAGAATTCTATGCTACATTCATCAGAACTTTGGGCTTTTTTCAGTTGGGGGATTTCAAATTAGTGCTTCTCTTTCACTAAGGTTATGGGTTTGTTTAAATTATTTCATTTTGATTTAACTTTGTTAAGGCATGTATATCAAGAATTCATTTCTTTCAGGTTTTCCAATTTGGTGGAATACAAATGGCTGTATTATGTCCTTATGATTCTCTAAATTTCCTCAGTATCTGTTGAGAGCTCTCCCTTTCATCCTTAATTTTGCTATTCTGAATCCTCTCTGTCTGTCTTTGTGTAATCTTCATTAAAGGTTTGCCAATCTTGTTGATTTTCTCAAAGAATTAACTTCTTTCTATTGATCTTTTTTATTGTTGTTCTCCTTTTTTGACTACTATTTGTAGGTTTGGTAGCTTTTCATGGTGTCCCAGATTTTTTGGATGTTTTGTTCCTAAATATTTTTAGATTTGATATTTTCTTTGACTGATCTGTTTCTTTTAACTTGTCTTCAATACTTGAAATTCTTACATGTTTTTCCTTTGGGTATTTTGTTCGATTTCCTAAAGTTTTCATTTCGAGTTTTGTTTTTGTTTGGCTGCTCTTTAGCAATTCTATCTCTTTGTCAAATCCCATGGTCAGACCTTGAATGGTTTTCATTATTTCATTCAACTGCTTGTGTTTTCACAATCTTCACAAAGGCATTTATTCACGTCCTCTTTAGATCCCTTGAACATATTCATAATTGCTGTTTTAAAGTCTTTGTCTTGTACTTCAGATAAATTGCTTTTTGCAAAGAATATTACCAGGACACTAGTTTCTTGAGGAGTCATATTCTTTTGATTGCTGACATTTGTACTTCGTGATTAAGACCTAGGCATCTGGAGTTAGAATGTTTGAAACCTTTCTCAGTGTGGATATACATCATTGTTTTTATTGGGTGGATATTTAGGGCTTTATTTGACATTGCCCCAATTTGTCAGATTGCAGACTAGCTCCATGATGCTTGGTTTTCAGTTTTGGCACCATTCTGGGTTTCAGGGCTCAGACTTAAACTAGTTGAAGATCAGTTTGATAGTCAGAGTAGCTAAAAGTCTTGTTGGAGTTCTGGGATAAATCTCCAAGCAGTCCCACATAGCTGCCATGGAAGAGGTGGGTGCTATGTGAGTACGGGGTGGGAGGCTGACTTTAAATGTCTCTTAAGTAGAATTTGGAGTTTGGCTTTACATGACACCTGTACCAGGGCCAGTGGCTGGCAGACTCAGGGGGAAGTGAATCTGTGTCTGGAAAACCCTACCTGAAGTTCTGCTTCAAACTCTAGGTTTAGACTCCAAGCAGTCCCAGATTGGTTGCCATAAAAGGTGTGAAAGGAAGGTGAGCATGTTAGGCCCAGGTACAGAAAAAATTTGTAGGGTACGTAAGTACATATAAAAAAAGTCAGATGTTTCTTCTTATGTTAGTCTCAGGAAGACATGATGTCAGCCTGCATCGTAGTCAATGAAGACAGAGAGAAGCTCATAAAATCAGTAGCTTTAGAATTTGTAGAACTGATAATACTTGCTGGCAGACTTGTAGAAGATTGGGAAAAGGAGAGAACAAATTTTGGTACACAGTTTTAGGCTGGGCACTGGTAAAGATGAAAAAACATTGACAAGTTGTGCAGCCCTGGGATAAGGGAAGGAGCCCCAACTCAATGCTAGGAGCAAGAAGGATACTCACTACCTGCTGATTCAACACTGGGGCTTTTTCAGATAGGCCTTTGGAGAGTTGAGCATGAATGCATATTCTGCTAAATGCCTTTTCTACTTCTTTTCTTTCTCTTAAACAAGTAGACAATCAGAATGGATCATAGGCCTTGGCATTGGAAATCCAAACACTAATACATTTTCTGGATAGCTACAGGGGTCAGCATTTACCAACTCCTTTAATCTAAGACCTTGTGATCTCCTTGGCCTAGCTTGATTCTAGGTGACTTAACAGAAAGGGTTTTAGTCTTACAAGAATCACTATAAAAATCTTTCCCTAATCTACACTGAGATCCAGAATTTCAGTATATACTTGATGAAAGGGTGCAGCTAAAAGCTCCAAGAGGCCATGTTGATGAGGTAAGTATGTAGCAGGAAAGTGACTGTGGCAGCAGTTCTCAACCTGTGGGTCAAAACCTCTCTGGGTCACCTAAGACCATTGGAAAACACAGATATTTACAGTGCATAACAGAAGCAAAATTACAGATATGAAGTAACAATAAAAATAATTTTAGAGTTGGGGTCACCACAACATGAAGAACTGTATTAAAAGTTCAAAGCATTGGGAAGTCTAGGGCCAAAGGCCAACAGGAAGACATGTAGATAGCCTGATCTTGGTAGAGAATGGTACTACAAGAAGAACCTGGTGTTTGCAATTTTGGAGCACTGGGATAGGATTTGTCACTCAAGCCCAGAAGCCAAATTTAGCTATTACTCTCCAGCATCTTTGCTAGTCAGGGTATCAGCTACATGACTGGGAGGAAGCTCTAGGAAGGGAGCTTGCCAACTTTGTCCAACATACCTTGAGCCTACAGAAATAAATGCATGAAATTACCCAAGGACAGCCATGAATTGGAGCTTTTGTGGTTGGACCCGTAGTGAGTCTTGCTGGAAGTAGGGATTCCAGTACAAATGTGGTTCTTATGCTAAAGTGTGCTTCAGAATAACAGTGGAAGTTCTTATTTTTTTAAGACCCATGCCCACATCCCACTTACAAAGATTCTGGTTTAGAAAGCAGAGTGTGGTGTGCCGGAAGTGGATAAGCTTCACACGTGCCTCTGATGACAATCCTGGTTAAGTCATTGCCTGAAGGGCATCAGCCTTGAGCTAGATGAGGTTAGGTATTTGGAATCATTCTCCTTTTTGATGCTATCACTTTGCATCCTCTTTCTCCCCACCCCACCCCCCACCACCACCCCCACTCCCACTTCCTACATTCTCACTGAAACAACTTCCGTTCAAGCCCAGTTGTTTTCTTAATTCTACACTGAAGGTAGTTGCAGCTGACCTTTAATTCTTGGAGTCTTCAGCCCTGGATTGAGATGAGAAGAAAAGAATGTAAACATCCTTCTAGGCTTCCTCAGAGAAAGTGGTTCACAAACTTGTTTGATCACGCTCATGCTAAATAATTCTGTGAATATATTTTGAGATGTATTCCCTCTTCCTCTACTATTTTTACAGCTTGTTCTATTGTGGTTTGTTTGTTTGTTTGTTTGTTTGTTTGTTTGCGGGGGTTGTTTTAGGTTTGGTTTTGCTTAAAAGTTATTCATGGAATTTGGGCACGTATCAAAGTAATTTAGTTACACTTTTCTAGATCTTGAAGAACAGTAAGACACAAAAATGATACTTGCTCACGCATAGTATTAAAAATAGCCTGTGCTAAGGAGACCCACCTAGTTCAACGATTCTTATTCTTCTACAGTATTTGCCAATTTTTAATTTGATGGAATTTTTGTCTTCCGGGAATAAAGTAAAATGTAATAAATGCAGCCTTCCCCCCCCCCCCCCCGCTTCCCCAGTGTAAGAATCTCAACTGTTTGTTCTGTCAGGAACGTAGAGATCAAACACACATCCCGGACTACAAAGATCAAACGACATACTAGAGCAGGTTCTAGTTTGAAAGGGTCAGCCTGGCAGTCTTCCTGTACTGCCTCTGTCTGAGGAGGAGGCATGAGCTTCTGGAGGGATGTGGAATTCTTCTTAATACTGAGAGAAAAGAGAGTTTGTTATTGGGAATGTACTGATGTGCTGATCAGCTGAGAGGCCCTGGGAGGGCTGGCCTGGTCAAGCAGCTGGGAAGATTGGCATAACTGCCCTGTTGGAGACAGAGAAACATCCTGGTCAGTTGAGTCCAAACCCTTGGGGAGCTTTGATTTCATGGGAAAGGAAGTACTGTTCTTTTCATCTGCGGGGTGTAGAATGTTGCACCAACCATAAAAAAAGAGGGGAGACCAATCTTCTCTCCTTATTACTCTTGTGAGAAAATTTTAATCTAATGATTGATTTAGCAAACCAGGAGTACAAAAAATTGTGGCTATTTAACAGTGGTAGAGTTCATTTGATTGGTTGGTTGTTTAATTTTTACAAAGAATATGTTTAAAATATATAGAGACACACACTCATATACATGATTCCTTTTTTTTAAACATGTGTATGAGAACAAAATGGAATTCTTTTTATTCCTCTTCCTTCCCTTTATCTCCTCCTTCATTCTTTTCCTTCTGGGTTTATGAGATAAGCCTAGCAATGTTATCCAAGCTGCCCTGAAACTCCTTCTCCTACAAGGTATCACGAGTGTGTGCCAAGATTCCTAGCTTTAAACTCCTGTCATTCTTTGACCATCCAATTAGTTTATATTTCTTACTCATGAAGTTAAAAAAAACTATTTCTCTAACTTTTGTTCTGTATTGAAGGACTTTGGATAACTGGTTCGCTGTCATCAAACTTCAATGTATTAATTTGGAATTTTAAAACTAATTTTATTAGAAAATGGATTTTGACATCTAAGAAAAATGTCTGAGAACTAGAGACTGGAGAGATGGTTCTGTAATTAGAAGCACTTGCTGCTACTCCAAGAACTACAGTTCAGTTCCCAACACCCACATTTGGTGGTTCACAACCCTCTGTAACTCCAGCTCCAGGAGATCTGATACCTCTGAAGGCACCTGCACACATGTGTATTTATCCATATATCCACATGTATACACACACCTACACATAATTTAAACTAATATTAATAAATATTTTAGAAATCTAAGAACCTTCTTAAGCATATTCATTATAAAAACTAAGAATAAGTCTTATTAAATCAATATTTTCCTTTCAACAAATTCACTTGTGGCAGTTACAGGATGCAATTTGAAAATTTTCATGAGGCCTAAACCCAGAGCTGACCCTGTGCCACAGCTCTCTGTACCCAGATCCTGCTGGGAGAAAGCTGGTCTCCCAGTATTGCTGACACACAGGCTTACAGGAGGGTCAAGCCACTGTCAGAGACAGCAGCACCAGTCAACATCAGATATAAGTAAATGGTGAGAAGTAAGGGCAAGAACCTAAGCGACAGAAACCACACTGCTACTTGGCAGCATCAGAACCCAGTTCCCCCACCACAGCAAGTCCTAGACACCACCAACACACTGGAAAAGCAAGATTTGGATTTAAAATCACAACTCATGATGCTGTTAGAGGACTTTAAGAAAAACATATATAACGCCCTTAAAGAAATACAGGACAACACAGGTAAACAGGTAGAAGCCCTTAAAAGGGAAACACAAAATATCAACCAAACAGGTGAAGGAATTGAACAAAACCATCCAGAATCTAAATGGGAATAGAAACAATAAAGAAATCACAAAGAGAGACAACCCAGGAGAGAGAAAACCTAGGAAAGAGATCAGGAGTCATAGACACAAGCATCACCAACAGAATACAAGAGATAGAAGAGAGAATCTCATGGGCAGAAGATACCATAGAAAACATTGACACAACAGTCAAAGAAAATGCAAAACACAATAAGCTCCTAACCCAAAACATCCAGGAAATTCAGGACAAAATGAAAAGATCAAACCTAAGAATAATAGGTATAGAAGAGAGCAAAGATTCCCAACTCAAAGGACCAGTAAATATCTTCAACAAAATCATAGAAGAAAACTTCCCTAACCTAAAGAAAGAGATGCCCACAAACATACAAGAAGCCTACAGAACTCCAAATAGATTGGACCAGAAAAGAAACTCCTCCTGTCACATAATAGTCAAAACACAAAATGCACAAAACAAAGAAGTAAAAGCAGTAAGGGAAAAAGGTCAAGTAACATATATAGGCAGACCTATCAGAATTACACCAGACTTCTCAACGGAGACTATGAAAGCTAGAAGATCCTGAGCAGATGTCATACAGACCCTAAGAGAACACAAATGCCAGTCCAGGCTACTCTATCCAGCAAATCTCTCAATTAACATAGATAAAGAAACCAAGATATTCCATGACAAAACCAAATTACACAATATGATTCCACAAACCCAGCCTTACGTACGAAGGATAATAGATCCTAGAAAGAGAAAGTAATCTTCTTTCAACTAACACAAAATAAGATTGCCACACAAACATAATACCACCTCTAACAAAAAAAATAACAGGAAATAGCAATCATTGGTCCCTAATATCTCTCAACATCAACTCAATTCCCCTATAAAAAGACATAGACTCACAGACTGAATACTTAAAGAGGACCCAGCATTTTACTGCATACAGGAAACACACCTCTGTGACAAAGAGAGACACTACATCAGAGTAAAGGGCTAGAAAACAATTTTCCAAGCAAATGGTCCCAAGAAACAAGCTGGAGTGGCCATTCTAATATTAAATAAAATAAATTTTCAACCAAAAGTTTTAAAAAATCCTTTATATTCACCAAAAGAAAAATCCACCAAGATGAACTCTCAATCCTGAATATCTATGCTCCAAATGCAAGGGCACCTACCTTCATTAAAAATCCTTACTAAAGCTCAAAGCACACATTGCACCTCACACAATAATAGTGGGGAACTTTAATACCCCACTCTCAGCAATGGACAGATCATGAAAACAGAAACTAAACAAAGACACAGAAAAACTAACAGAAATTATGAACTAAATAGATTTAACAGATAGCTATAGAACATTTCATCCTAAGGCAAAAGAATATACCTTCTCAGCACCTCATGGTGCCTTCTCCAGAATTAACCATACAATTGGTCACAAAACAGGGAACTCTCATCAATGGACAGATCATGGAAACAGAAATTAAACAGAGATACAGTGAAACTAATAGAAGTTTTGAACCAAATGGAGTTAACAGATGCCTACAGAACATTTCATCCTAAAACAAAAAGAAATATATATTATATTATATTATATATAAGAAGGTATATATATATATACCTTATATACCTTATATATATATTATATATATAATATACATTATATATATACCTTCTTAGCACCTGATGGTACATTCTCCAAAATTGACCATATAATCCTCAACAGATACAAGAAGATTGAAATAATCCCATGCATCCTATCAGACCAATGACTAAGGCTGGTCTTCAATAACAAAAAAAACAACAGAAAGCCCACATATCCATGGAAGCTGAACAATGCTCTACTCAACAATAATTTGGTCAAAGAAGAAATAAGAAAGAAATTAAAGACTTTTTGGAATTTAATGAAAATGAAGGCACAAGATTAAAAAAAACTTATGAGACACAATGAAAGCAGTGTTAAGAGGAAAACTCATAGCTTTGAGTGACTCCAAAAAGAAACTGGAGAGAGCATATACTAGCATCTCCACAGCACACCTAAAATTCTAGAACAAAAAGAAGCAAATACACCCAAGAGGAGTAGACAGCAGGAAATAATCAAACTGAGGGCTGAAATCAACCAAGTAGAAACAAAAAGAACTATACAAAGAATCAACAAAACCAGGAGCTGGTTCTTTGAGAAAATCAGCAAGATGGATAAACCCTCAGTCAGAGGGCACAGAGAGAGTAGCTAAACTAACAAAATCAGAAGTGAAAAGGGAGATATAACAACAGAAACTGAGGAAATTCAAAAAATCATCAGATCCTACTACAAAAGACTATATTCAACAAAACTGGAAAATCTGGAGGAAATGGACAATTTTCTAAACATATACCAGGTACTAAAGTTAAATCAGGATCAGGTAAACCATCTAAACAGTCCCATAACTCCTAAAGAAATAGAAGCAGTCATTAACAGTCTCCCAACCAACAAAAGCCCAGGACCAGATGGGTTTACTGCAGAATTCTATCAGACCTTCATAAAAGACCTAATACCAGTACTGTCCAAACTATTCCACAAAATAGAAACAGAAGGAACACTACCCAATTCCTTCTATGAAGCCACATTTATGCTTATACCTAAACCACACAAAGACCCAACAAAGAGAACTTTAGACCAATTTCCCTTATAAATATTGACACAAAAATACTCAATAAAATTATTGCAAACCAAATCTAAGAACACATCAAAATGATCATTCATCATGATCAAGTAGGCTTCATCCCAGGGATGGTTCAATATATGGAAATCCATCAATATAATCCACTATATAAAACAAACTGAAGAAAAAAGCCACATATCATCTCATTAGAATCTGAGAAAGCATTTGACAAAATTCAACATACCTTCATGGTAAAAGTCTTGGAAAGATCAGGAATTCAAGGCCCATATCTAAACATACTAAAAGCAATACACAGCAAACCAGTAGCTAAGTAGCTAACACCAAACTAAATGAGGAGAAACTTGAAGCAATCCCACTAAAATCAGGGACTAGACAAGGCTGCTCCCTCTCTTCCTACTTATTCAATATAGTACTCAAAGTCCTAACCAGAGCAATCAGACAACAAAAGGAGGTCAAAGGGATACAAATTGGAAAAGAAGTCAAAATATCACTATTTGCAGATGATATGATAGTATACTTAAGTGATCCCAAAAATCCCACCAGAAAACTCCTAAACCTGATAAATGCTTTTAGTAAAGTGGCTGGATATAAAATTAACTCAAACAAATCAGCAGTCTTTCTCTACTCAAAGCATAAAGAGGCTAAGAGGGAAATGACACCCTTCACAATAGTCCCAAATAATATAAAATACCTCGGTGAGACTCTAATCAAGCAAGTGAAAGATCTGTATGACAAAAACTTCAAGTCTCTGGTGAAAGAAATTGAACATCTCAGAAGACTTAAGGATCTCCCATGCTCACAGATTGGCAGGATTAATATAGAAAAAATGGCCACCTTGACAAAAGCAATCTACAAACTCAATGCAATCCCCACCAAAATTCCAACTCAATTCTTCTTAGAGTTAGAAAAAGCAATTTGCAAATTCATTTGGAATAACCAAAAACCCAGGATAATGAAAACTATCCTCGACAATAAAAGAACTTCTGGGGGGAATCACCATCCCTGACCTCAAGCTGTATTACAGAGCAATAGTGATTAAGAAAAAAAAACCAAAAAAACTGCATGATATTGGTACAGAGTCAGGCAGGTAGATAATGGAATAGAATTGAAGACATAGAAATGAACCCACACACCTCTTGTCACTTGATCTTTGACAGTGGAGCTAAAACCATCCACTTTTTAAAAAGATAGCATCTCCAACAAATGGTACTGGTTCAACTGGCTGTCAGCATGTAGAAGAATGCAAATCGATCCATTCTTACTGCCCTGTACAAAGCAAGTCCAAATGGATCAAGCATCTCCATATAAAACCAGATACACTCAAACTAATAGAAAAAAGTGGGAAAGAGGCTCGAACACATGGGCACTGCAGAAAACTTCCTGAACAGAACACCGATGGCTTATGCTCTAAGATCAAGAATCGACAACTGGAACTTCATAAAATTGCAAAAGATTCTGTAAAACAGATGACACTGTCAATAGGGCAAAACGGCAACCAACAGATTGGGAAAAGAGCTTTACTAATCCTACATCTGATAGAGGGCCAATATTCAATATATACAAAGAACTCAAAAAATTAGACTCCAAAGGATCAAATAACCTTACTACAAAATGGGGTACAGAGCTCAACAAAGAATTCTCAGCTGAGGAAGCACCTAAAGAAATGTTCAACATCTTTAGTCATAAGGGAAGTGCAAATCAAAACAACCCTGAGATTTCACCTCACACCAGTGAGAATGGCTAAGATCAAAAACTCCGGCGACAGCAGATGCTGGCCAGGATGTGGAGAAAGAGGAACACTCCTCCATTGTTGGTGGGATTGCAGACTGGTACAACCATTCTGGAAATCAATCTGGAAGTTCCTCAGAAAATTGGACATGATACTATCTGAGGACCCAGCTATACCACTCCTGGCATATCTAAAGATGTTCCAACATATAATACGGACACATGCTCCACTATGTTCATAGCAACCTTATTTATAATAGCCAGAAGCTGGAAAGAACCCAGATGCCCTTCAACAGAGGAATGGACACAGAAAATGTGGTACATCTACACAATGGAGTACTACTCAGCTATTAAAAACAATGATTTCATGAAATTTTTAGGCAAATGGACGGAACTAGAAAATATCATCCTGAGTGAGGTAACCCAGTCACAAAAGAACACACATGATATGCACTCACTGATAAGTGGATATTAGCCCAAAAATTTGGATTACCCAAGATACAACCCACAGACCACATGAAGCTCAAGAAGAAGGACGACCAAAGTGCAGATGCTTCAGTCCTTCTTAGAAGGGGGAACATTTTCACAGGAGGAAATACAGAGACAAAGTTTGGAACAGAAACTGAAAGAAAGGCCATCCAGAGACTGCCCCACCTGGGGAATCAGCCCATATTCAGTCACCAAACCCAGACAATATTGATGATGTTAAAAAATGCAGGCTGACAGGAGCCTGATATAGCTGTCTCCTGAGAGGCTCTGCTAGAGCCTGACAAATACAGAGATGGATGCTCGCAGCCAACCATTGAACTGAAAACAGGGTCCCCAATGGAGGAGTTAGAGAAAGGACTGAAGGAGCTCAAGGGGTTTGTAAGAACAACAATACCAACTAAGCAGAGCTCCCAGGGACTAAACCACCATCCAAAGAGTACACATGGACAGACCCATGACTCCAGCTGCATATGTAGCACAGGATGGCCTTGTTGGGCACCAGTGGGAGGAGAAGCTCTTGGTCCTGCCAAGGCTCGATTCACCAGTGTAGGGGAATGTCAGGGTGGGAAGAGAGAACACCCTTATAGAAGCAGGGGGAGAGGGGATGGGTAGGGGGTTTATGGGTGGGAAACCGGGAAAGGGAATAACATTTGAAATGTAAATAAAAAATATCCAATAAAAGAAAGAAAAATTTCATGAGACAATGCTAGAGCTCAGCATATATTTCCTCTCCTGAAATCTCAGTATCTTTGCACATGCAGTGGGATAGTTGAATATGAGCACAAAAGAAAAGAAAAACATGAAAATAAATGCCTCACTTATTAACCAAAAGTTCAAACTTTATTCACAGGTTTCGATCAAGGGACTGTGTTACTTGACACTGAACAGTAATGGTTGGTGATGTAGCATCAGAAAAAGCATGGAGGAACCACCTGCACTATGAGCCCTTCCTCCGCAGCCTCGATGAGATGTAATAATAATGCTTTAATCTCATTAGCATATTTTCAATTGTATGAAAACTGTATCTTGAAATGCTTCTCACTTCTACTTGAAACGTAAGCCTTCGAGCTTAACCTTACACTCTGTCTGCAGCCCTATACTCCTGCAGGCTCACCCCAGAAGTTGTCTGTGTTATTCTTGGGGAATGCTTCTACTTGAAGAACTTTATCCTGAGAGAATAAGACAAGTAGCATTCCATTCTGTAAAGATTTACACAAGCAAACTCCTTACTGAAGAAAGGAGACAGTTTTTTGGTATACTTAAAGACTCAAATGAAATGGCCTGCAACAAACGTTCCTCGGATGGTTGGGATGAAGTCATATTATTAAAAGTAAATATTTTGGGGCTGGGGATTTAGCTCAGTGGTTAGAGCGCTTACCTAGGAAGCGCAAGGCCCTGGGTTCGGCCCCCAGCTCCGGAAAAAAAAAAAGAAAAAAAAAAGTAAATATTTTTGTATTGTTTTATATGTGTGCTGTAATAGGGAAGATATGCTGGAAAATATAAAGAAACAATGAGAATTATGGATTGAAAAACTTCTTATTCTTGAACTGGTTTAGGCTTCAACTTTGACAGTTCCAAACTACTTATTCCTGTATATTTAAGTCCCAACACACAGAAACTGGATGGAGATCAGAGCGCACTGGAGAAATATGCATTGCAGCTTTTAAAACATATTATATTATATTTATTAAATTATATTATTTTTTGAGGAATCCAAAATGAAGGTAACAATCCATCTGATTCTTGGTGTGATTTATATGCAAAATGAAGTTAGAATTGCGGTGGAAAGAACAATTTGAGGCATCTCTTTGGGATACAGCTTTCATCAAAACCCCTGAGTAGCCATGATGTATAGAACACTGTGTTTGAGGATGGGTGAGAAGGCGTTAGATATGGTTTTGGCTTAAATGGATATTATAATATGGTGATTATAGGGGACGGACTAGAGAGAGTAGACATCTCATATTTGGAGAATCAGTAGACAGAAGTGAGGAAATGCCAGAGGCGGACTGAGTGCAGAGAAGTGGCGTTTCATAGCTCTGACAAGTAGTGTCTTATAAACAAGTGTCTCTCACGGCCTATCCTTACAGAATCAGCACTGTTACCTTATATAGGTGTGTGCATGTGCACATGCATGTGAAAGTGTGTAAACAAACCCCACCTGAGTCTGTAATCTGAGAGCACTCATACCACACCAATAGCTAGTATTCTTCTTTAAGACTTACTTTATTTTTAAAATTATATGTCTGCATGTGTGTGTGTAGGCTTGTCCATGTGGATGCAGATGCCTGCAGAGGGCTGAGGTAACAGACCCTACTGGAGCAGAAGTTACAGGTGGTCGTTAGGTGTCCAACACAGGTGCTAGGACTAGAACTCAGATCTTCTGCAAGAGCAGTAGGAGCTATTAATCATGGAGCCATTCTCCAGTCCATGATGTTCTTACATCTATCACCTCAGTAATTCTTATATGTTGGAACTATAACTATCCTTTAGAAAGCGTGAATAAACTCTAATTCCTTCCAGACAGTGTGTATGTGGTGTGTGGTATGTTCTCTCTCTCTCTCTCTCTCTCTCTCTCTCTCTCTCTCTCTCTCTCTCTCTCTCTCTGTGTGTGTGTGTGTGTGTGTGTGTGTGTGTGTGTGTGTATGAATACAGTAATATTTCAGAAATGTCTTACTGAAGTCCTTTGACAAAATCACTCCCTTCTCCTTGGCTCAACTTTAAAATGATCATAAAATCCTACAGACTAGCTCAGGAGTGCCACCGCCCACACTGCCCACCACAGCCTGACAAACCAACCATCATCCAGGAAACTGCATCACAAGCTTCCTTACGGGTCAGTCTGGTAGGGGTTTTCTCAGCTAAGGTTTCCCCTTCCAAAATGACCCTAGCCTGTGTCAAATTGGCATAAAACTATCCAGCACAAAGACTATTTCCTTTCCTCTCATTTTTCACCAGGGAAGATGGAAGAAACAAATGGATAGATGAGTTTCACACTCAGACACAAAATAAGAGAGAACAAAGACACCCAAGACCAAGCAACTCATTCATGGGAGTGTCTAAGGGCAATTACAAAACACTGAACATATTTATTTGACAAAAAATGTTTCATATATTTAATATAATAATCTTAATTGCAATGTTAGCAGCACTTCTGAACCATGAGAGCTTGTTATACGTCAGGTGCTGTGCTCATATAATTACCTTCTTGAGTCCTTTTAAAAATATGAAACTATGTGGTCCATAATACATCATCTGAAATTCTAAAATAAAAACTCTAAAAGTGAGCATTTTGCAGCACTTTGAATTGATGGACTAATGGCCCAAAGCCTGGTGTGAATTGATGGACTAATGGTCCAAAGCCTGGTGTGAATTGATGGACTAATTGCCCAAAGCCTGGTGTGAATTGATGGACTAATGGCGTATAGCCGAGTGTGAATTAATAGAGAGTTGACTTGGGGCTCTACCTCACTTGGATGACTATTCCTAAATGTACCAGTATAAAAACTTTAACATTTTAAAATTAAGTTCGTTTTGTAATATGTTCATACATGTATGCATTCATGTTTAATTAATGATTAATTAGTTAATTAGTTAATGATTAATCTTGACAACCACCCTCCCTTGGTACCTTCCAATGCCCTCAACTCCTCCTCCTCCTATAGATACCTTGTTTCTATTTGTTGGTTTGTTCCTCCTTTTTGAGAGTCAATGGGTTGAATGAAGGTCATCAGTATGACCATAAGTTTGAAAATCATCCATGGAACTTGATTGGCTACCAGTGGCTAGTTTACTGAAGGCAGTGACTTCCCAATTCCCAGAATCTATTAGTGGAGAAGGAGGGTGTAGAGTGTAGTTCCTTCAACCCCTGCTTTGGGGAAGACTGCTACCAGCCCTTGCCCAGAGAGTATTAGATCCATGGATGAAAAAACACAGACACAAACATAGCTCAATTTCAACCTCCCTTATTGGACCAATTGGTAAGCACTTCTTCCACATGGGAAAGCAGCCATGCTCTACCCAAGATCTCACATGGCTGATCATTGCTTTTCCCTCCAAAGGATGGCGAAATCCCTTTCTCCTATCCCACATCTGCTAGCCTGCCTGTGGGGCAGTGGGGGAAAGGGTGCGGGGGGACTGGAAGTCCCCTATTTCTCCCAGCTTATTGGCCACTAGCATCTTCATTGGTTGATCAAGAACCAATTGAAGAACAGGACCCTCAGTGTTCACACACAGATTCCTGATCAAAGTATCAGAACCACCCACTATGGCAGGGCTTCTCAATGGTCCAACCATGGGGCCATACATGGTTGGCTTTGACAAACCCATTCTTGTGCAGGCAAAGTTGCATTGAATTAACCATTGGAATGGCTTTATTGTGCCTGGATGATAGCTATCTTTCCAGAGTCCTTTTTTCGTGTCTTCCAGCCCTTAGAGTCTTTTGCATCCTCTTCCTTGGTGTTTGCTGAGCCTTAGAGGGACTTTTTGTTTATGCCTTCTTTACCCTTGGTACCTTGAGGGCCCCAGCACATGACTGGAAAGAGAAGCTTCTCTGGTCAAGGTCAAGAGTAGCATTTGTCTGTGGATATAAAAATAAATAATTAGAAGGTAGTTTGGTGCTATGTCAATTTTGCTAAGCATTAATAAATCCCTTCCCACAGTCAATTCATCAGCTGATTAATCACTGATTTATTTCATTTCACAGTTATTGTGTATAGAATGGTAATGAACCTGGGTGAAAAAATTGTCTCTATAGCACTGTAGGATTATTTTTAAGTATATGGCCAGGAACAATTGGGTAGTATGGTGGTTCTACTGCTATCTTTTTGAGAAACCTACACACTGATTTAAATAACAACTGTACCAGTTTACACTTTCAGCAGTGGGGGATAAGGATTCTTCTGGCCCACATCCTTACCAAAATTTGTTATGGTTGGCTTCTTGATAGCCATTCTTATTAGGGTAAGAGAGAGAATTTCAATGCATTTTTAACTTGCATTTCACCAGTAGCTAATAATGTTGAGCATTCTTTTTAAATGTTTGTTAGATATTTACAAACGTTTTTTGAGACCTCTGTTCAGCTCTGCAGCCTGCTTTTGAGTAGGACTTGTCGGCTTTCTTGATGCTTTGCTTTTTGAGTTCTTTGTATGTCCTAGATATTAATCCTCTGAGAGATGTATATAGGTGACAATGGTATTCTCCCATTCTGTAGGCTGTCTCTTCACTCCACTGATTATTCCTTCTGCTATACTGAGACTTTTTTACTTTGAGTAGGTCCCGTTTGTCAAATGTTGTCAAATGTTAATTTGTGAGCAGATGGAGTCCTATTCAGAAAGTCTTGGGCTGGGGATTTAGCTCAGTGGCAGAGCGCTTACCTAGGAAGCACAAGGCCCTGGGTTCGGTCCCCAGCTCCGGAAAAAAAAGAACCAAAAAAAAAAAAATGCAGAAAGTCTTTGTGCCTATGTGCTTCAGTGTGCTGTCTGCTGTGTGTGTGTGTGTGTGTGTGTGTGTGTGTGTGTGTGTGTGTGTGTGTGTGTGTGTGTGTGGTAGCAGTTCTAGAATTTCAAGTCTTGAATGAGAATTTAAATCTATTTGGAGTTGGGGTTTTTTGTTTTTTGTTTTTTGTTTTTTTTTTTTCAGAAATGAGAGATAAGTCTGGTTTCATTCTCCTATATATGGACTCTCAGGTTTGAGAAATGTTTTACTGAGTTATTTTTAATACCTTTGGTATGGTTTTCTTCTTTTCTATACCCATAATTCCAAAGTTAGGTCATTTCATGGTGTACCAAATTCTTCTACTTTGTCTTCCAACCCTGACTTTCCATTTTTGACATGAGCTATTCTATTAGTGAGGTTTCCACTGAGGTTTTAAACTGCCTTCTTGAGGTATTCCTTTCCAGCATTATTACAATTTGAGTTTTCTTTTTGGGGGAAGGGGGTGCAGCCAACTTTATTGATGGTATTCAAGAGAGTATGGAAAGTTCCCTAAGATCCTTCTGTTGATATGGAGGTCTGAGATGAAATTGTGAGAGAGATGCTCAGTGTTGGGGGCCGAGTTGAGATGGGGACTCCTCAGTAACTGAGGGCCTCTTTCTTGCGCTCAGAGTCCTTGCTGGGCTGAAGTGGGTGGTCCAGGGTTTCTTACTCCTTGGAGGCCGTGTAGACCATGAGGTCCACCACCCTGTTGCTGTAGCCATATTCATTGATACCAGGAAATGAGCTTTACAAAGTTGTCATCGAGAGCAATGCCAGCCCCAGCATCAAAGGTGGAAGAGTGGGAGCTGCCGTTGAAATCCTGGTCCTCAGTGTAGCCCAGGATGCCCTTTAGTGGGCCCTCAGACGCCTGTTTTACCACCTTCTTGATGTTATCACACTTGGCAGGTTTCTCAAGGCAGCATGTCAGATCCACAACGGATACACTGGGGGTAGGAACACCGAATGCCGTGCTAGTGAACTTCCCTCTCAGCTCTGGGATGACCTTGCCCACAGCCTCCGCAGCACCAGTGGATGCAGGGATGATGTTCTGGGCTGCCCCACGATCATCACACCACAGCTTTCCAGAGGGACAATCCACAGTCTTCTGAGTGGCAGTGATGGCATGGACTGTGGTCATGAGCCCTCCCACAATACCAAAGTTGTCATGGATGACTTTAGCCAGGGGGTTAAGCAGTTGGTGGTGCAGGATGCATTACTGACAATCTTGAGTGAGTTGTCATATTTCTCATGGTTCACCCCCATCACAAACACAGGGGCATCAACTGAAAGGGTGGAGATGATGACCCTTCCGGCCCCACCCTTCAAGTGAGCCCCAGCTTCTCCATGGTGGTGAAGATGCCAGTAGACTCCATGACATACTCAGCACCAGCGTCACCCCACTTGATGTTGGTGGGATCTCGCTCCTGGAAGATGGTGATGGGCTTCCCGTTGATGACAAGCTTCCCATTCTCAGCCTTGACTGTGCCATTGAACTTGCCATGGGTAGAGCCATACTGGAACATGTAGACCATGTAGTTGAGGTCAATGAAGGGGTCGTTGATGGAAACAATCTCCACTTTGCCAGAGGCAGAGGAGAAGGCAGCCCTGGTAACCAGGCACCCAATATGGCCAAATCCGTTCACGCTGATCTTCACCATCTTGTCTACTGGACGAGGTTGTCACTGCATGAGAAGATGTGGCTGTCTCTGGAACAGGGAGAAGCAGAGAGCCTTGAGTTTTCTTAAAACATTCAAACCCTATTTTCATGCCTAGGATTGGCTTCCTTATCTCAGTTGTCTCTTTGTATTGTTTGAGCTGTTTGACCATAATTAACATCATTCTTTTGAGTTATTAGTCTGGGAGTTCTTCCAGGTAATTTTCAGGGTCATTGGTCATTACTGGAGTATTTGTAATTTTTTTAGATGAGATGTGTTATTTTGATTTCTCTTATTTTTTTTATTCTGCATTGTGATTTGTGCACCTGCAGTTAGTTTGTTGGTTGAGTTTTTATTTCTTTGTTGTTCAAGTCATCTTTCTTCTTCCAACAGAGATATTTAAAATGTTTGGGATTGGACCAGGTCATAACAAAGCTGGGATCTTGATTTTTTTCTGTCTGGTGTTTGGGGCTAAATCCTCCACCACAACTCTGCTGTTTCTCTTTATTACGGTCTGGTCCTCTTCAATGATTTGGATAAAAAAAAATTGAACAAATTTTACTAATAATACGGACTATCCCTAGATCTCAAGTCTGGATATGGGCAACTGCAGTAATTCTGTCATGTAGCCAGATATGGGTCATCCTATGGGTCCATGTGCTAGGAATATTAGCTAAAAAGTCCTTGGTATCAAGGGGCTTGGATCAAGCAAATCTAATAGGGAAGGAGACACACCAAAAGAAGTGGCAGTCCTATAGATATCTGTTAAATCCATTTGGTTCATAACCTTTATTAGTTTCACTGTTTCTGTTTCAATGACCTATCCATTGATGAGAGTGGAGTGATGAAGTCTCCCACTATTATTGTGTGAGGTGCAATGTGTGCTTTGAGCTTTAGTAAAGTTTCTTTTAGAATGTAGGTGCCTTATATTTAGAGCATGGATATACAGAATTGAGAGTTCATCTTGGTGAATTTTTCCTTTGATGAATATAAAATGTCCTTCCTTATCTTTTTTGATAACTTTTGGTTGAAAGTCTATTTTACTCAATATCAGAATGGCTACTCCAGCTTATTTCTTGGAACCATTTACTTGGAAAATGTTTTCCAGGCTTTTACTCTGAAGTAGTGTCTGTCTTTGTCACTGGGGTGTGTTTCCTGTATGCAACAAAGTGCTGGGTACTCTTTATGTATGCAGTCTGTTAGTCTATGTTTTTTTTTAATTGGGAATTGAGTCCATTAATATTGAGAGATATTAGGGACCAATGATTGTTCTTTCCTGTTATTTTTCTTGTTAAAGGTAAGAATGGGATCCCCAATGGAGGAGTTAGAGAAAGGATTGAAGGATCTCAAGGGGTTTGCAACTCCATAAGAACAATAATACCAACCAACCAGAGCTCCCAGGGACTAAACCACCATCCTAAGAGTACACATAGAAAGACTCATGGCTCCAGCTGCATTTGTAGCAGAGGATAGCCTTATTGGGCATCAATGGGAGGAGTATCTCTTGGTCCTGCCAAGGCTCAATGTCCCAGTGTAGAGGAATGTCAGGGTGGAAAGGTGGGAAGGTGTGGGTGGGTGTGTGAACACCCTCATAGAAGTAGGGGGAGGGGGAATAGGATAGGGGGTTATGGAAACTGGGAAAGGGGATAACATTTGAAATGTAAATAAAAAATATCCAATAAAAAAAGGAGAAGAAGTGGCAGTCCCTGTCAAAGAGCTGTAAGATTTTTTTTCAACTAATTGGAGGGGACCTTAAATAAGGAGAGCCAAAAGCTACCTGAGTCTCCACACCATATATTGTCTGGAGATACAGTGTACATGGAGTTTTTTCCCCTACCCCTAAGTCTTGCACTCTTTATTAAATAAAAACAATTATTCATTTTATTTTACACTAGTTTATTGTGGTTGACACTTTCTTTATTCTTATTGCCCTATATATAAAATGAATAGATATTTGATCTGCCTCCTCAGGATAATATTTCAAAGGAACTCCCTATTCATTGCAGCACTATTGGGGGAAAAAGTCAGAAAAAGTAAAACCAACCTAAGAGACTATCAACTAATAAAAAAATAGATTATATATACATATATAGTAAAATATTGTCATAAAATAATGAAATCCTATCACTTGTGAATACATGTATGAATCTAGATGACATTACGTTAAGTGAAATAAGCCAGGCACAGAAAGAGAACTCTCAAGACTTGGTTCCTATGTAGAATCAAAACAAGGTATGTCTTGCAGAAGTTGAGAGAGGAATAGTGATTAGGTCTATGGAGAGTCTGGAGGAGGATCAGGGGAAAGGGGCCACTGAGTAATAACTACAGGAGTAAAACATCAGAATATGCACAGTAAGGACACAGTAAAAACACACTATTGAAAGAGGAACTTAGAAACTGCTTTGCTAAAAACAAAAGTTTACTGTACATCTGCATGAAAGGTAACTTAAGGCAAGATGAAACTCTAGCATCTCAGACATCAATTTTTTGTCTGTAGTTTGGCTGGGATCACAGAGGCAAGTTATCATCAGCCTTTCTCCCTGAGATTCTTTGAATTCCAAAAAGAGCAAAACCTCTCAGGAATTGATCTCCTCCAAGATGAGGACAGCTTTTCACAAGGGTAAGGCTGTTCCTAGATAGAAGTAGTCATCTTATAGGTGAGGCCTGGCCTCCTGGGGGATAATAATGATGACCAGATTTACTACTTAAAAGATCACCTTTAATGGTCTCTTTGGAAGATGCAGGTAGAGACAATGATTATTCAGTGTTGAGTGGGACCAAACTTAGACCATGTCTACTAAATTGTGCACACCTCTTGCCCTTTCTTTGAATATAAACCTCCTATCAGTGCCCTGAACATAGATTAAAGGTCACTGGACCACTTTATTTGTTCTTCTTTTCAATGTTGCTACACTGAAAAACGTCTGTTTTTCTACTTTTTGCCACTGTGTATCTGTTTAATTTTCATATCAGGATGGGAGACCCAAGGAGACTAATCTGCTGGAGCCACTGGAGTCTAGGCTATATGTTAAAAACTTTGATAACACTGTGTGTTTGAGGAGATAAAAATGTTAATATTGATTTCAATATTAGTAGTGTACATGTATCAAACATCACCTCATCCTCTAGAAATACATGAAGTATTAATTTAAAGGAACAAAAATTAAATCTAAAAACTTTTCTAAAAAACTTGTACTTCCCTTTCAGCTGCAATAATAATTGAGTTTAATACTAATAATTTTTTTATTTTACTTAGAAACCAGAAGTACCCATACTACCATTGTTATATAATTAATTAGTTAAGCTCATTTGTGTTCCTATTTATGTTTAATTGCAACATATCCAGATTGTGATTTTTTTTCTCTGATTCTCACATATGTATTGAGGCTTATTTTCAAAGCCTACTTTAATTAGAGTTCTTTAACATTTTCAAGCTCCATTCGAGCCCACCAACCGAAGAGAAAGATGATTAACAGAATAAAGAAGATTGTGAACCTGTTTAAATGTAGTTCTTTGAGGTGCTTCCCATCTTTGTTGACAGGCTATCAGCAGTCCAGTCCAATAGGGAACACCAAACTCGGATCAGTAGCAGCAGCTCCATCCAGCAGAAACTGCAAGGCTCCACAGAATCAGCGTGAGTCAGCAGAAGCAGCAGGAAGCAGGTGGAATCCCACCAGAAGGTCTTTGGTGCTTTCTGAACACCAGCAGCAGTGCAAGAGCATCCTTTCACTCTAGGTGGTTCTACTCTTCCTAAACATCACGCGTCTGCTCCAGCAAAACAACCTTTCACAAGGCAGCTTCTAGAAAGACATCATGAGAGACACCACCAGAACCAGAAGGAAACAGACCGGATAAACAGTTCTCTGCACCCAAATCCCGTGGGAGGGAGAGCTGAACCTTCAGAGAGGCAGACAAGCCTGGGAAACCAGAAGAGACTGCTCTCTGCATACACATCTCGGACGCCAGAGGAAAAAGCCAAAGACCATCTGGAACCCTGGTGCACTGAAGCTCTCGGAAACGGCGGCACAGGTCTTCCTGGTTGCTGCCTCTGCAGAGAGCCCGTGGGTAGCACCCCACGAGCGAACTTGAGCCTTGGGACCACAGGTAAGACCAACTTTTCTGCTGCAAGAAAGCTGCCTGGTGAAATCAAGACACAGGCCCACAGGAACAGCTGAAGACCTGTAGAGAGGAAAAACTACACGCCCGAAAGCAGAACACTCTGTCCCCATAACTGACTGAAAGAGAGGAAAACAGGTCTACAGCACTCCTGACACACAGGCTTATAGGACAGTCTAGCCACTGTCAGAAATAGCAGAACAAAGTAACACTAGAGATAATCTGATGGCGAGGGACAAGCGCAGGAACCCAAGCAACAGAAACCAAGACTACATGGCACCATCGGAGCCCAATTCTCCCATCAAAACAAACATGGAATATCCAAACACACCAGAAAAGCAAGATCTAGTTCCAAAATCATTTTTGATCATGATGCTGGAGGACTTCAAGAAAGACGTGAAGAACTCCCTTAGAGAACAAGTAGAAGCCTACAGAGAGGAATCACAAAAATGCCTGAAAGAATCGCAAAAATCCCTGAAAGAATTCCAGGAAAACATAAATAAATAAGTAGAAGCCCATAGAGAGGAGACACAAAAATCCCTGAAAGAATTCCAGGAAAACATAAACAAGTAGAAGCCCATAGAGAGGAGACACAAAAATCCCTGAAAGAATTCCAGGAAAACATAATCAAACAGTTGAAGGAATTAAAAATGGAAATAGAAGCAATCAAGAAAGAACACATGGAAACAACCCTGGATATAGAAAACCAAAAGAAGAGACAAGGAGCTGTAGATACAAGCTTCACCAACAGAATACAAGAGATGGAAGAGAGAATCTCAGGAGCAGAAGATTCCATAGAAATCATTGACTCAACTGTCAAAGATAATGTAAAGCGGAAAAAGCTACTGGTCCAAAACATACAGGAAATCCAGGACTCAATGAGAAGATCAAACCTAAGGATAATAGGTATAGAAGAGAGTGAAGACTCCCAGCTCAAAGAACCAGTAAATATCTTCAACAAAATCATAGAAGAAAACTTCCCTAACCTAAAAAAAGAGATACCCATAGACATACAAGAAGCCTACAGAACTCCAAATAGATTGGACCAGAAAAGAAACACCTCCCGTCACATAATTGTCAAAACACCAAACGCACAAAATAAAGAAAGAATATTAAAAGCAGTAAGGGAAAAAGGTCAAGTAACATATAAAGGGAGACCTATCAGAATCACACCAGACTTCTCGCCAGAAACTATGAAGGCCAGAAGATCCTGGACTGATGTTATACAGACCCTAAGAGAACACAAATGCCAGCCCAGGTTACTGTATCCAGCAAAACTCTCAATTAACATTGATGGAGAAACCAAGATATTCCATGACAAAACCAAATTTACACAATATCTTTCCACAAATCCAGCACTACAAAGGATAATAAATGGTAAAGCCCAACATAAAGAGGCAAGCTATACCCTAGAAGAAGCAAGAAACTAATCGTCTTGGCAACAAAACAAAGAGAATGAAAGCACACAAACATAACCTCACATCCAAATATGAATATAACGGGAAGCAATAATCACTATTCCTTAATATCTCTCAATATCAATGGCCTCAACTCCCCAATAAAAAGACATAGGTTAACAAACTGGATACACAACGAGGACCCTGCATTCTGCTGCCTACAGGAAACACACCTCAGAGACAAAGACAGACACTACCTCAGAGTAAAAGGCTGGAAAACAACTTTCCAAGCAAATGGTCAGAAGAAGCAAGCTGGAGTAGCCATTCTAATATCAAATAAAATCAATTTCCAACTAAAAGTCATCAAAAAAGATAAGGAAGGACACTTCATATTCATCAAAGGAAAAATCCACCAAGATGAACTCTCAATCCTAAATATCTATGCCCCAAATACAAGGGCACCTACATACGTAAAAGAAACCTTACTAAAGCTCAAAGCACACATTGCACCTCACACAATAATAGTGGGAGATTTCAACACACCACTCTCATCAATGGACAGATCATGGAAACAGAAATTAAACAGTGATGTCGACAGACTAAGAGAAGTCATGAGCCAAATGGACTTAACGGATATTTATAGAACATTCTATCCTAAAGCAAAAGGATATACCTTCTTCTCAGCTCCTCATGGTACTTTCTCCAAAATTGACCATATAATTGGTCAAAAAACGGGCCTCAACAGATACAGAAAGATAGAAATAATCCCATGCGTGCTATCGGACCACCACGGCCTAAAACTGGTCTTCAATAACAATAAGGGAAGAATGCCCACATATACGTGGAAATTGAACAATGCTCTACTCAATGATAACCTGGTCAAGGAATAAATAAAGAAAGAAATTAAAAACTTTTTAGAATTTAATGAAAATGAAGATACAACATACCCAAATTTATGGGACACAATGAAAGCTGTGCTAAGAGGAAAACTCATAGCGCTGAGTGCCTGCAGAAAGAAACAGGAAAGAGCATATGTCAGCAGCTTGACAGCACACCTAAAAGCTCTAGAACAAAAAGAAGCAAATACACCCAGGAGGAGTAGAAGGCAGGAAATAATCAAACTCAGAGCTGAAATCAACCAAGTAGAAACAAAAAGGACCATAGAAAGAATCAACAGAACCAAAAGTTGGTTCTTTGAGAAAATCAACAAGATAGATAAACCCTTAGCCAGACTAACAAGAGGACACAGAGAGTGTGTCCAAATTAACAAAATCAGAAATGAAAAGGGAGACATAACTACAGATTCGGAGGAAATTCAAAAACTCATCAGATCTTACTATAAAAACCTATATTCAACAAAACTTGAAAATCTTCAGGAAATGGACAATTTCCTAGACAGATACCAGGTATCGAAGTTAAATCAGGAACAGATAAACCAGTTAAACAACCCCATAACTCCTAAGGAAATAGAAGCAGTCATTAAAGTTCTCCCAACCAAAAAGAGCCCAGGTCCAGACGGGTTTAGTGCAGAATTCTATCAAACCTTCATAGAAGACCTCATACCAATATTATCCAAACTATTCCACAAAATTGAAACAGATGGAGCCCTACCGAATTCCTTCTACGAAGCCACAATTACTCTTATACCTAAACCACACAAAGACACAACAAAGAAAGAGAACTTCAGACCAATTTCCCTTATGAATATCGACGCAAAAATACTCAATAAAATTCTGGCAAACCGAATTCAAGAGCACATCAAAACAATCATCCACCATGATCAAGTAGGCTTCATCCCAGGCATGCAGGGATGGTTTAATATACGGAAAACCATCAACGTGATCCATTATATAAACAAACTGAAAGAACAGAACCACATGATCATTTCATTAGATGCTGAGAAACCATTTGACAAAATTCAACACCCCTTCATGATAAAAGTCCTGGAAAGAATAGGAATTCAAGGCCCATACCTAAACATAGTAAAAGCCATATACAGCAAACCAGTTGCTAACATTAAACTAAATGGAGAGAAACTTGAAGCAATCCCACTAAAATCAGGGACTAGACAAGGCTGCCCACTCTCTCCCTACTTATTCAATATAGTTCTTGAAGTTCTAGCCAGAGCAATCAGACAACAAAAGGAGATCAAGGGGATACAGATCGGAAAAGAAGAGGTCAAAATATCACTATTTGCAGATGACATGATAGTATATTTAAGTGATCCCAAAAGTTCCACCAGAGAACTACTAAAGCTGATAAACAGCTTCAGCAAAGTGGCTGGGTATAAAATTAACTCAAATAAATCAGTTGCCTTCCTCTATACAAAAGAGAAACAAGCCGAGAAAGAAATTAGGGAAACGACACCCTTCATAATAGACCCAAATAATATAAAGTACCTCGGTGTGACTTTAACCAAGCAAGTAAAAGATCTGTACAATAAGAACTTCAAGACACTGAGGAAAGAAATTGAAGAAGACCTCAGAAGATGGAAAGATCTCCCATGCTCATGGATTGGCAGGATTAATATGGTAAAAATGGCCATTTTACCAAAAGCAATCTACAGATTCAATGCAATCCCCATCAAAATACCAATCCAATTCTTCAAAGAGTTAGACAGAACAATTTGCAAATTCATCTGGAATAACAAAAAACCCAGGATAGCTAAAGCTATCCTCAACAATAAAAGGACTTCAGGGGGAATCACTATCCCTGAACTCAAGCAGTATTACAGAGCAATAGTGATAAAAACTGCATGGTATTGGTACAGAGACAGACAGATAGACCAATGGAATAGAATTGAAGACCCAGAAATGAACCCACACACCTATGGTCACTTGATTTTTGACAAAGGAGCCAAAACCATCCAATGGAAAAAAGATAGCATTTTCAGCAAATGGTGCTGGTTCAACTGGAGGGCAACATGTAGAAGAATGCAGATCGATCCATGCTTATCACCCTGTACAAAGCTTAAGTCCAAGTGGATCAAGGACCTCCACATCAAACCAGACACACTCAAACTAATAGAAGAAAAACTAGGGAAGCATCTGGAACACATGGGCACTGGAAGAAATTTCCTGAACAAAACACCAATGGCTTATGCTCTAAGATCAAGAATCGACAAATGGGATCTCATAAAACTGCAAAGCTTCTGTAAGGCAAAGGACACTGTGGTTAGGACAAAACGGCAACCAACAGATTGGGAAAAGATCTTTACCAATCCTACAACAGATAGAGGCCTTATATCCAAAATATACAAAGAACTCAAGAAGTTAGACCGCAGGGAAACAAATAACCCTATTAAAAAATGGGGTTCAGAGCTAAACAAAGAATTCACAGCTGAGGAATGCCGAATGGCTGAGAAACACCTAAAGAAATGTTCAACATCTTTAGTCATAAGGGAAATGCAAATCAAAACAACCCTGAGATTTCACCTCACACCAGTGAGAATGGCTAAGATCAAAAACTCAGGTGACAGCAGATGCTGGCGAGGATGTGGAGAAAGAGGAACACTCCTCCATTGTTGGTGGGATTGCAGACTGGTAAAACCATTCTGGAAATCAGTCTGGAGGTTCCTCCGAAAATTGGACATTGAACTGCCTGAGGATCCAGCTATACCTCTCTTGGGCATATACCCAAAAGATGCCTCAACATATAAAAGAGACACGTGCTCCACTATGTTCATCGCAGCCTTATTTATAATAGCCAGAAAATGGAAAGAACCCAGATGCCCTTCAACAGAGGAATGGATACAGAAAATGTGGTACATCTACACAATGGTACATCTACACAATACTCAGCTATCAAAAACAACGAGTTTATGAAATTCGTAGGCAAATGGTTGGAACTGGAAAATATCATCCTGAGTGAGCTACCCCAATCACAGAAAGACATACATGGTATGCACTCATTGATAAGTGGCTATTAGCCCAAATGCTTGAATTACCCTAGATCCCTAGAACAAACGAAACTCAAGACGGATGATCAAAATGTGAATGCTTCACTCCTTCTTTAAATGAGGAAAAAGAATACCCTTGGCTGGGAAGGGAGAGGCAAAGATTAAAACAGAGACTGAAGGAACACCCATTCAGAGCCTGCCCCACAGGTGGCCCATACATATACAGCCACCCAATTGGACAAGATGGATGAAGCAAAGAAGTGCAGACCGACAGGAGCCGGATGTAGATCGCTCCTGAGAGACACAGCCAGAATACAGCAAATACAGAGGCGAATGCCAGCAGCAAACCACTGAACTGAGAATAGGTCCCCCGTTGAAGGAATCAGAGAAAGAACTGGAAGAGCTTGAAGGGGCTCGAGACCCCAAAAGTACAACAATGTCAAGCAACCAGAGCTTCCAGGGACTAAGCCACTACCTAAATACTATACATGGACTGACCCTGGACTCTGACCCCATAGGTAGCAATGAATATCCTAGTAAGAGCACCAGTGGAAGGGGAAGCCCTGGGTCCTGCTAAGACTGAACCCCCAGTGAACTAGACTATGGGGGGAGGGCGGCAATGGGGGGAGGGTTGGGAGGGGGACACCCATAAGGAAGGGGAGGGGGGAGGGGGATGTTTGCCCGGAAACCGGGAAAGGGAATAACACTTGAAATGTATATAAGAAATACTCAAGTTAATAAAAAAAATAAATAAATAAAGAAAGAAAGAAAGAAAGAAAGAAAGACATCATGAGACACAACTGAGTTTCTAAAAAGAAAAGAAGAAGAAGGAAAGAAAAAAGGAAGAAAGAAGAAAGAGAGAGAGAGAGGAAGGAAGGAAGGAAGGAAGGAAGAAAGGAAGGAAGGAAGGAAAAACAGAAATTTCCACTTCAATGTCTATTTGGCGTTCTTGTACCTTATTCTTTCCTGTTCAAGTAACAACTTTTTGAAGCATTTTGCCATCTGTAAGCAGATTCTTATGAGTCGAAATGTTTAAATCTGCCCTTAAAACAAGAATAAGAAAACAGCAGCAAACAGCTCTGCTGTAATTTTAGCATCAAAATTCTTCAAACTATTTGTTGTGAAATCCCACAAAGAGCCCATCCATCGTCAGTTACTAACACTAAAAGAAGTAGAAGCTAACAGAAAGGCCAGACAAATGCTCTCTGAAACGCATCCTGTCCCAATATGCATTATCAAGTATCACTTTCTACCCTAGGCTCTTAAACCACACAAGAGAAATGTACTTGCCAGGCTTTCTGTTACATTTAGAAAATTCAGAATAGCTTTCCAGAGTTATGGTTGGGATACGTTTTGTTTTATTACTTTGGGGAATAGTTGAGAAAAGGAAATAGGAATTTTCTGACCTTTTCCAGCTCCCAAGAACATTGTGCTTTCTTGTCAATTTTCTGTTCTTTCTGTCGCTGGTAAAGGTGGGCTATAGAGTGTAGACCAGTCAAAATACACAAACGTCTCTTGTTATTTTGATAATCCAAAGATTTTTCTTTCCTCAAACTTTCCCTCTGTCTGCAAGTTGATACAAAGCTATGAAACAAGTACCAGAGATTGTTACAAATTGTTATGACATATCTCCCGCCTTCAGAAAATTTAACTTTGTTCAATTTTAGAGTTTTTCCCTTAAAATAAACTGTATTAACTTTTAGAGTTTACAAATCAAAGTGTTTGTCTCGGAGTTTTCATAAAGCTTCATGCATTGTAAAATTAATTCCCAGTGGTTTTGGATACTGTCGTGAGCATATAAGTCTCCAGGTTTGTCTTGAGAAATTGGAAATTTTCACTCAGCCCATGTTGCCACAGCCATTTATCAGTTTCAAAGAGAATCAGCCAGTCCTATTGGTAGAATGTATGCTGTCGATTTTTTTTTTTTTTTTTGGTTCTTTTTTTCGGGGCTGGGGACCGAACCTAGGGCCTTGCGCTTCCTAGGTAAGCGCTCTACCACTGAGCTAAATCCCCAGCCCCATGCTGTCGATTTTGTTACAGGGTCTTCTGTTCCTTAATTCCTCCAACAGCAAAGACATGTTGGTTGCCAGTGACAAGGGTAAAAAGTGAAAATTCATAGATTATAGATGTGTGAACAAAGAGAGCCAAAGACCTAGCAAACATGAAAGGAATGCCAAGCCAGCGAGGTCTTTAAAAGGCGTATTGTAGACTAAGCTGACCAAAGGACAACACAGGGCTAGGAATGCAGATTCTATTTGCCAGCAATTATATTACTTGGAACTGATCTTTTGTGAGAGAGAGATGGCTACATTGTGGATGAAGGCTTCAAATTCCATCAGCCTGAATCACAGAGTGGATACTTCTCTCCTAACAGGTACTGGGACTAAACTTCCCAACTTCTTCAAGCCTGACTCCAATTGTGACCTGTCCCTCAAGCTCATGAACACGTTCCTGCTGCTTCATATCCATAGACTGTCTTATCACAGAATCCCCCAGTGAAATTCACTTTCAGAAATTAATTGTATACTGTACCCCTGGGAAATGATGAGGTCCCGTTTAGGTCACTTGCTAAATGCCAATCCCTGTTGTTGTATCCAGTTTGCATTACTGTTGGACAAAAATCCACCACATCTCCCTTCTTCCGACTTTCCAACAGAACATCAATTTTTGCTTGGATGATTTAACCTCTTCCAGAGGGCCATGTGTTTTCTTAATAAAATCATGATAATCTCATTCTTCCTGCCAACAGTATGTATAATGTATTTTTGATTAAGGAGTCATGGAAGGGAATCTACTGGGAACCTTGGGGAGGGATATTCATAATTATAGATGCAGAAAAAGAGGCGACTTTATACTGTGTTATTTCAATTATGATATAGGACAGCTTTCCTGAGGACAAACCCATAGCCTGAAGAAAGCATTGGTGAAAGTAGAATGTCTGTCATTCTCCCATGATGTTCTAGTGTACTGAACTAAACAACACACGACACACATACTCATGCTCAGGCTCACACACACACACACACACTTATACTCACATGCTTGCATATATATGGCTGATGTAGATATAAAATCATCTAGGATCCACAAATGAAAGAAAACATGCAGTATTTATCTTTCCAAATCTGGCTTATTTCACTTAATGCAATGATCTCCAGTTGCATTCATTTTCCAGCAAATGATATAATTTAATTCTTTATGGCTGACTAAAGCTCCATTGTGCATATATATTACATTTTCTTCATTCATATTTTGGTAGGCATCTAGGTTTTTGCATAATTTAAATAGCACTTCAATAAACATGGATATGTCGCCTTATAGCTCTTTGAATATGTAACCAGAAGTAGCACGTCTGTATCACCTAGCAGTTCTATTTTTAGTTTTTGAAGAAGCCTCCAGAATGATTTCCACAGTGGCTAGATAAATTTACAGGCTCACCATGAGTGGACTCAAATTCTATTTCCCCCACGTATTTGCCAGCATTTGTTGTTTATTTCCTTATAACAGCCATTCTGGCTGGGATGAGTTGGAATCTGAATGTAGGTTTAGTCTGCGTTTCTCTGCCGGCTAAGGATGTTCAGATTTTCATATGTTTATTGACTATCTGCATTTCATATCCTGAGAAATGTCTGTTCATTTCATTAACCCATTTATTGCTTCAGTTGCTAAGCATCTTGGTATTTAGTTCTGTGGGTTCTTTATATAGTAGATATTAATCCTTTTCCTGATACACGGCTATGAAAATTTTCCTCCCATCTGTGTACTGTCTTTTGATCTAATTATTGTTTCTTTGCTGCATAGAAACTCAGGAATGGAAGCAAGTGATAACTCTACCCAGCGTTGACAGCTATGAGCTACAACAATGACCAGCACGGCACAGTAGCCCTAAGGGTCCAATAGTGGAACTGTTGTCTCCCTGGTAACCACAGGCTGTCTGACTGGATGTAAAGCTGGCCCAATGAACAGAAGAGAAACCTAGCACACTAGGCTGGCCCACTGAACAGAAGAAAAACCCAGCAAGCTACCGGGACCTAACGAGGTCTTACATCTTAGGGAAAAACTACCACCAGTTTCCTAACCCGACATAATTCTTAACCACATTCTAAATATTTACCTTATGACCACAGGTAAGTGCAGCTCTCACCCTTTGTCAAGGAAGCTTCTCTTTGCAGCAGTCAGAGACCATTAAAGAAAACCACAAGTGGTCAACAGAGAACAAGTGACCATGTTAAACTTAACACTAACGTGTTATCCAACTGTGAGTATAGATTTCCCAAGGAAAAGTGCCTTCTATAAATGGAAATTTTATACAATATAAAATCTTTTTCTCTTTACTTTATCTTAAAGTAGGAAATAATAAATTTTCCTCTGATGTAGATTTGTCCAAAAAGATCAGAGCAAGAGGTTGTTCTCAGAATTTCCCTATAGTTCTGCTATATCCTCTAAAATTTAAAAAAAAAAAACCTTATTTATTTTAATATCTCCTTTAAACCCACAAATAGTTTTCAGAGCTATTTGTTTTTGTAAATAACTAATTTTATCATTCCTTTTCTAAGATTATTTTATTTTCCCATTACAGCAGGCTACACAATTTTGACTTTAAAAAAAAAAAAGCATTGCCGAAGGTTTTTTACTTAATAAGCCACTTTGGAAATACTAATGTTCCCACTGAGGAAGGAAATATGAAGTTAACTTTAGCTGTATTTTCACTTTTGGTCTTCAACTTGTATTGAAACATAATAAATATTAACAAACTAAACAAACAAAATACCCAAATATCTTTTTCTCCAATTGTTCTGCTCAGATAAAACATGGAGGAATGTCCTTGAGGGTGTGGAGGGGAGAACAGCAGCAAGTTTAAGGAACCAAAATGCCTTCAGGGGGTCTATAAGCAAGCAAACACCAAACTGAATGCTAGAAAATAAAGCATTTCCAGAGCCAACAAACTAAATAGATACCTAAAACAAACACTTAGGAACAAAAGGAAACAAAAGAACATGTACCAAATAACGTCCTTAAACACACAGCTCAGAATAAACCAGCGGACCCTTAACTTGCCAAAATCCTGAGGAGATGACAGGAGGTGACTAGCCAGACCCCGTGGGTCCATGCTGGCATCTTGCTTCTATCCAGGATATTACTCTGGTGAAGGAGGATCGTTCTCGGTGCTGCACTTTGGGCTTTCCATGGTTGACACAAAAGACGCAATTCTCATCTCAAAGAGATATGAGGGAATTTATCCTGAATGGCCATGGCCCAAGAATACAGATTTAGCTCTTGCCCAGATTCATGTTCCAAAGTGGAAGAAGTTTCATGGAACCTTTCTTTGTTTTCTAATAGAACAAAGAAAATCATACCTCAAGACACTTTTCAAATATACTGGCAGAAACATTAGGTGGACAGCTTAAAGCAGAGTGGAAAAGACTCTGCTATAGGTCCAGACAGTATATGATGACACTCTTAGCCTGTGGACTGGTGGAGTTAAGTGTGTGCATTCCAAAAGATTTACCGGATGATCACAAAGGTGTGTCAGCTCAGACACAGAGGAAGGGAATAAATGGCTCTTAAGAGGGCTAAGGATAGCCCAAGATAGCTGGGTGCTGGACTTAGCGCTGTCCAGAGTCACGGAAGTTCTAATTAGTTAGCCAGCCTTTCAGAAGTCCAAAGGAAAGTCCATTGCGTCCCAAGAACAGTCATCCACAGAGGAAACTGAGAATTAATCGCGGCTAGGAAGTTGCTCATTAAGTTTTCTCAGACAGGAACAATATAGACTGTGAATTATTAATTGTCACATAGAGTCTGCAAAGGAAAACCATTTCTTTTGTACTTGTGTGTCAACTATTTCCTAAAATCACAAACTGAAAGCACATATCTTCCAATTGATAACAAAGCTTTATTACTACTCACGTCCTGGCCTTTGCCTTTCTCTACCTGCTTTAATGATAATTTGTGGTATCAGATATAAAAATGAGGGCCTTTGATTAAAGTATGTTTAATATATTTAACTCTAAGGTTCATCAGAGACGAGTTGACATGTGTTTTGGTTTCTTTATCTACTAAAATCAAAGTATTATGTGCTCATTTCATCTTCTTAGGTTGGACTAAAGGCTCACTTTTTTAAAGCTGTGGTGTTATAAAAGGAATGGAATAGAAATTATAAAAATAGACACTAAGGAAAATATACAAACGATAAAAATCAGCTCACTTTTTCTGTTTTTGTTTATTTGTTCGTTTATTAAAAGAAGAAGAAGAAGAAGAAGAAGAAGAAGAAGAAGAAGAAGAAGAAGAAGAAGAAGAAGAAGAAGAAGAAGAAGAGGAAGAAGAAGAAGAAGCAGCCTAAATGGGTCTTAGAAACTACAGAGGAAGAATCCATGACCTCCTCATTCTTACGTCTTTCATGCCTTCCAAGACAGTGCCACACAAATGACATTACCACCGTTGACTTGCAGCTGGAAATGGACCCTTTCCCCCACAGACCAGATTATCTACAGATTTTGTAAGATGAAGCAACTTATGTCTTCTCCTTTCATTGGTTGGAAACTTACTGGGAAGGGTCTCATCCTGAAAACACACTTCCCACTATTCCAGTACAAAGAAGTCCCCTCCTCAGTGGATTAATCCCTTCAACAGTCTCTCTTTCAGCATTTCCCTTGCCTGTAACCTTAGGCTCCCTGAAGCTTGTTTTCTCTACAAGCCATACATTTTGTATTTCTTTCTGCCTCACAGGTTTTTAAAGTTGTAGACCTAAATAAGAACTATCAAATAAGGACTATATTAGAGTGTAAGTCAAATAAACCCTTTCCTACTTGAGTTGGTTTGGTCAGAGTGTTCTGTAACAGCAAAAGAAAGTAAACTAAAATAGAGATTGGTATCATGAGTGGGGTATTGCTGTGACATATCTCAGTTGCAGTGGAGACCCCAGCGTACTGGCAATGCTACCAAGGACAGTGTAGAGTGGAACCAGCCTGAGCCTATGAAATTCTGATTCAGTGCCTGCCTCTGGGTTCCTGCTTGCTTTCCTACCCTGACTTCCCTTAATGATGGGCTACGATGTGAAAGTGTAAGTCAAATAAACCCTTTTCTCCCCAAGTTGGTTTTGTCAGAATGTTCTATCACAGCCACAAACATTTTACTTCCTTTATGGCCTTCACGCATTACTCTCCACATGACTGTCTTCCAGGATCATATTAAAATGGCCTGTTAATCTCAGCTTAGAGCATTCCATTGCTTTTCTAGCCCAAAATTCCAAAGTCTTCTAAAATAAAAAACAAAACAAAACAACAAGTTCTTCACAGAAACACCATAGGCTTAGTGCCAACTTTAGTGTTAGTTATTTTTGTCGTGATAAATTAACATGACCAGAAACAACTTATAAAATAAACAATACCAGCAACCAGGTATTCAGATACATGATGCTACAGAGGGACATTTTTAATTCCAACCACTACAGTATCCCTAGGGTATGTTCCCTTAGCATTCCTTAGCTTTATGCCTATAGGCAGTGTATTTGGTCGTATCATAGTTATAATTTTAGTTTGTTGAGCCCCTGCCACACTGATTAGCATAGGAGCGTCACTAGGTCACATTCCCTGTGTCAGTATAAAGAATCTTCCTTCCTTCCATCCTTGCCGGCATCTGTTACTTATGTTGTTGCTGCTGCTGCTGCTGCTGCTGCTGCTGCTGCTCCTGCTCCTGCTGCTGCTGCTGCTGCTCCTGCTGCTGCTGCTCCTGCTGCTGCTGCTGCTGCTACTGCTGCTCCTGCTGCTGCTGCTCCTGCTGCTGCTGCTCCTGCTGCTGCTGCTGCTACTGCTGCTCCTGCTGCTGCTGCTCCTGCTGCTGCTGCTCCTGCTGCTGCTGCTCCTGCTGCTGCTGCTGCTGCTGCTGCTCCTGCTGCTGCTGCTCCTGCTGCTGCTCCTGCTCCTGCTGCTGCTGCTGCTCCTGCTGCTGCTGCTCCTGCTGCTGCTGCTGCTGCTGCTCCTGCTGCTGCTGCTCCTGCTGCTGCTGCTCCTGCTGCTGCTGCTGCTGCTGCTGCTGCTGCTCCTGCTGCTGCTGCTCCTGCTGCTGCTGCTCCTGCTGCTGCTGCTGCTGCTGCTCCTGCTGCTGCTGCTCCTGCTGCTCCTGCTCCTGCTGCTCCTGCTGCTGCTGCTGCTGCTCCTGCTGCTGCTGCTCCTGCTGCTGCTGCTCCTGCTGCTGCTCCTGCTCCTGCTGCTGCTGCTGTTGTTGCTGCTCCTGCTGCTGCTGCTGCTCCTGCTGCTGCTGCTGCTCCTGCTGCTGCTGCTCCTGCTGCTCCTGCTGCTGCTGCTGCTGTTGTTGCTGTTGTTGTTGTTGTTGTTGTTGCTGTTGTTGTTGTTGTTGTTGTTGTTGTTTTATGATAGCTATTCTGACTGGGGTGAGATATCAGAATCTGTGAGTGGTCTTCATTAGAATAGTTAAAGATGCTAAAATAAAATATTCTTTTCATGCTTTTTTTGACCATTTGCTCATCAACTTTTGAGAACTTTCTATTCATTTCATTAGTGATTTGTCCGGTTATTATGATTTTATCTCTTTATAAATTCTAAATAATAATCTTACGTGTGATGTACAGTCAACAAATATTCCCTCTCATTCTGTAGACTGTAGAGAGGGTCTCTTGTGTCACTAAACTGATGGGCTATTAACTGGGGCAAGAAGGAGGAAGTGGAAGTTCTGAGGAACTTTGAGATAGACAGGAAGACATTCACCCTGAACTCTGAGGAGAGAGATACTTGAAACTCGGAAAGGTAACCAGCCATGTGGCGCTCCTAGAAAAGCAGAAATTGGTTAAGTTACTAGTTAGTCAGGAAATAAGCCCAAGCCTATGGCTTAGGCATTTATTCATAAATAGTAAGTCTCAGATCTGTTATTTTGGGAACTGGGGTACAGGTGAAAAAGCCCACAGTTACAGTAGACTGTCCCTTAGCTCAATTAACTGTTTCATTTGCCATATAGAAGGTTTTTAAATATAAGCAATTACATTTGTTAATTCTTGGTTTTAGTTTCCAAGCAAAAAAGCCTTACCCATATTTATATTTTAAGGTGTTCTATGTTCTCAGATGACAACGTTATTTCCTGTTCCTGTCTGTTTGTTCTAAATGCTTCCTTTAACTGGATAGCTACATTTTTCATTAGATTTTGGAGACTTTCCACTGTAATTTTATTGGATGTATTTACTATGTCTTTATTTTGAACTTTTCAGTCTATTGTACCCAATGAGTAATAAATTTGGTCTTATAAACGAACTTCTACAGATATCATATATTCTATTTTGTACTTTTTATTTTACCTGCCATTACTTGAATGTTCTAAGTAACTGACTTTCTAGCCTTCCACTAAGTATTTTCAGTTTTATATTACTTAGCATAATATTGGCTATACATCTGTCATATATAGATTTTATTAGGTTGAGGCCATGTTTCTTCTGCTCCTAATTTCTTTAGGACTTTGACCATGAAAGCACAGTGGGCCCTTGTCACAGACTTTTTTCACCCATTGAGATGACCACAATATTTCTGCCCTCAAGTTCATGTTGTACATTACATTTGTTGACTTGTTCCTTGCATCCCTGGAATAAAATTGATTTTTTTTCATGGGATATGGGTTTCTAAATGTGTTCTTACTTTAGTTTGGAGGAGTCCTCAGAGTCTTTTTATCATCTATGCTCCTAAAGGATGTCAGCTTACAGTGGTTATATTTTTATTTTTGTTTTCTTTTTAAGGCTTTGGTATCAGGGAAAAGCTTTTCACAATCTTTTAAGGCTTTGATATCCGTGGAAAGCATCCGTAACATAATAGATCAATTGGATATCAGCTTTGTATCTTTAGATATGTGTGTTTCATTTGGAAGTCAGGAAATTAGTAAGGGACAATGGGGGACATCTTTCAAGGAGGAAAGAAAGAGCACAGCGGTGTGAAGAGGAGAAAGAGAATAATGAAATAAGACAGTTAGAGTAGGTAACAGGATAACAGACTGTAAGAGGACATACAGGAAGGAATACCCACCACTACAGACCTCCTAAATAATCATGGGAAAAACAACTGCAGAAGCGTCCTAAAACCCAAACACATACTATACATATGTAAAACTTTTAGGTGGAGTTACCCTAAAACAGGGTACCACCCAGTAGACACCACAGGCCAAAATATAAAAACCCAATGTCAGGAGTGGATTATCTCTTTCGGAGTTATTGGCCAGTGAAGTCTCATAGACCCCCCCAAATATTGCAGGCTTTTGTCACTGTTCTCAGTTACCAAATATTTGAGTCATGGAAATTGACCTGGAAGTTTCATCCCTACTAACTAACTTTCATAGTGTTAAAAGGTACCAGGCAAGCAAGCTGTTGTTGTGTTGGAGAAAAGTAATCCACAATCTCTCCAGGCTGTGACCCACACGAACTGCAATAATTGGACTGGCAAGTTATACTCACTGGTGTACTAGAGGCAAGAAAGTCCTGGGAGTAACCTACCATGTTCTGATAGGATTTAAAGCCCACTTCACAAGAGGGAAGCCATCTTTAGCACCATTATTGAAGCAAGGACATGTTGCTAGACTGGTCCTGAGATTACTTTTGCTATTGCTCTGTTAAAGGGACTTGACTTTAAACAGTCTCAATAATTTCTTGTTACACCTATAGACTAGCGTATCTCTCAAACCTCATTAGAGAAGATTCTTTTTACAGTGTATGATGATTAACCCAGAGACCCACAGATGGTCGATGTACAGAGAATGAGAGACTGCCAAGTGTTCAGCTCTAAGTAGGACATCTATAACATACCTCCTCCTCCTCTTCCTCCTCCTCTTCCTCCTCCTCTCCCTCCTCCTCTTCCTCCTCCTCTTCCTCCTCTTCCTCCTCTTCCTCCTCCTCTTCTTCCTCTTCCTCCTCCTCTTCCTCCTCCTCTTCTTCCTCTTCCTCCCCCTCTTCCTCCTCCTCTTCTTCCTCTTCCTCCCCCTCTTCCTCCTCCTCTTCTTCCTCTTCCTCCCCCTCTTCCTCCTCCTCTTCTTCCTCTTCCTCCCCCTCTTCCTCCTCCTCTTCTTCCTCTTCCTCCCCTCTTCCTCCTCCTCTTCTTTCTCTTCCTCTCCCTCTTCTTCCTCTTCCTCCCCCTCTTCCTCCTCCTCTTCTTCCTCTTCCTCCCCCTCTTCCTCATCTTCCTCCTCTTCATCTTCCTCCCCTCTTCCTCCTCTTTCTCCTCTTTCTCCTCTTCCTCCTCTTTTCCCCCTTCTCTTCATCTTCTTCCTCCTCTCCTTCCTCTTCTTCCTCTTCCTCCTTCTTCTCTTCCTCCTCCCAAGGCCCAGGGATCATTGTTGACGAGAAGCAGGAAGATTGTAAGAGCTAGAAATGATGGGTGACTATGAGGAGATGTTTTGCAGACACTACAGAGTAGTCTCTCATGTGAATTCACAGCACTGGTGACAGTGTGCATAAGACCTAGGCAATCCTCAGCCAGACAAACCCCAGCATGGAGAGGGAAGGTGGTCACAAGGTTTCACTCAGTGCTGAGGAGTGAGTGGTAAGTGGTAGCTGCTTGGAAAGGAAGAGTTGGTTTTCCTTCAGGCTGCGTCTCCTGGAATGTGGAACACGCTCTGTGCTTTATGATTCCGAGCTGTACTTCTGCAGTTATTCCAGTCTCCGCACTCATTTACATGTTAAAGTAATTGAGGGTCCCAAAAAATGTGTGTTAGTACAGCAGATAGCTCTCCGCATGCATTATATCAGGACAGAAACAGACAGCCATACGGTAACAGTGCATTCCTTTAGTGAGATGGGAGTCTTATTCCGATGTAGCATCTGTACACGTTGGGAAAAAATGAGAATGGAAAAGACAAATAAAGTCTATGAATTTTAGAAAAAATATAATTGGCCTTGTAAAGTCTCTGAAGCATTGTTGCAAATTCTCATACTTGTCAATCGATAAACCAACAGGGGTTTTCAACAGCCTGTGAGAATATAGAAGAGAGTGATTGTTTAAATTCCCTAAGGCTAATATCGTCTATTGTGCTATGTGACTAACCCTGGTCTCCACTTGAGTCTAACTTATAAAGTAAACCCAAGAAGTAATGCTATCACTTTCCACAAAATGAAACACTCCTTTGCCACCTGGTGGCCATGTATTGTAATTAAGGAATGAACATCTGGAGAGGAATGCACCAATGCTAGTTTAACTGTAAGTGTAGCTTTTTTTTTTTTTTTTGACTGTCAAGTCTACCTCCAAGCACCGGAGAATTCATGAAGACCTTTCGGTGTGTGCTAACCTGATGCTAAATAATCACACACACACACACACACACACACACACACACCAAAAAGGGTGGTGGTGGAATACAGTCTTATTGTAAAGAATTAATAATTTTTAGGTTTTATATGTTTGAATTTAATAGAAGACCAGTATATTTCAGGCAGCAAAAAAGAAGAGCTTTCTTCCTTTGTTTCCCTCTAAAATATTTTCTTTCCCTGTAGTGAAACTGAGATCAAGAGCTTCCAACTTCTGTTGCACTTGGCTTTTGTTGGTGCTATATAAGGGTGCTGAGAGCCTGCCCTACAAGACCCTCTGGTTCACTCTCTGTGCTGGCAAACTCCTAAGGAAGCACACATCGATGCACACAAAGCCTGTCTCTGCATGGACTTCCGGGGGGAGAAAGCTGGGGAATATTAGAAGACTGACAGGAACGTTGGTCCTAAGGTGCTACAGAGTTCCTAATACATTCCGCCTCCTCAGCTTCAAACATCACTCTGTTGTCATGATTTCCCACGGGACAGCAAAGTCTTTAATCATCTATTGTGGTGGTTTGTGCCTTTGTTAATGAGTAAAGCAATGACCAGTGTGCTGCGGACACGTTCAGCATTCTTCATAGTGAGTGGCAGAATACAGCATGGCAGTGTGTTGTAGTGATATTTAATCTCAGCCGCGGGTTTCTACCCCACCTTTGATCATTCAATTCCCAGGTAAGAGACACAAAACTTTTATATTTATAATAAGCCTTAAACAGCACTAGAGCTGGGCAGATATCTACCCTCTATGCTATTAGAATCTACTTTCCTATCAATAACCCCAAGTTATTACTTGCTATGCTCCATCCCTATCAATAACCCCAAGTTATTACTTGCTATGCTCCATCCCTATCAATAACCCCAAGTTATTACTTGCTATGCTCCATCCCTATCAATAACCCCAAGTTATTACTTGCTATGCTCCACCCCGGCTGCTCTTAACTTCAATTGGCCATCTCTCATGACTTATCTACCTCATGGCGTCTTCTCCTCTTTTCACCTTGTCTCTTCCTCATGATCCTGCCTGGGAACTGGAACTCTACCTACCCCTCTTCTGCCCAGCTATAAGCTGTAGGCATCTTTATTTCCCAGTCATGGATAACTTCAGGGGCAAGGATAATTAACAACTCTTGAGTCCACATAAGAATCTCCTCATCCCTGGGGGCAACCAGAGCCAGTATTTAGCATTAGAACACTTAGCCACAGACTAGAACTCAACGCAGTGTTTCTCAAAGCAAAGACTTCCAAATATAGGTATAGATAGTATTAAAGCAACCAGCTCTCTTGACCCTTCATTTCCAGTTGTTCATTTCCGACTATATTAACCAGGCAGAATAAAACCATGTTTAAAAGTCCAAGTGCTGTTTTGTAAAACACATGCAAGTTCTTCTTTCACCTTTGGTCTCACCAAGATATGTTTCCCAAAGGGTTGATACAGCTGTTCGCCTGAAGAGAAGAGTGAACAAGCATGGCACCCCTGCATTGTCTGTCTTCAGCGCCTGTCCTTCCTGGCTTAACTCAATGTTGAATTTATGCCCTGTGGAAAGAAAACAGGCATATTTACCTCTGTAAGAATGTGGTGTGACTCCAGGGGAGGTTCCCTGTGCCTGGTACTGGTGTCTATGTCTATTGTGAGAAATCTTATTACCCAAGTTACCCACTATATATTCACATACATACAACACACACACATACATACACACACAACACACATATACACACACATACACACACATACAAACACATACGTACACACACATAACACACACACATACACACACATGCACACACACAAATACACACATATATATACACACATTCACATACATGCACACATATACACACACATGCACACACATACACACACACATACACGCACACATGTACGTACACACACGCATACCACAGGTAATTTTTTTTTACTGAAAATATATTTTTTTCATACAATACACTCTGGATATTGTTTCCCCTCCCTCAACTCCTCCTAGATTCTCCCCACTCACCTAAATCCACACCCTTTCTTGTTTCTGTCTTTGGAAAATTAACAAGCATCTAAAATAAACAAATAAACTAAATAAAAACATACCATAATAAGACAAAACAAATAAGCAAAACTTAGCCAAAGAAAGCACAAGAAACATATTGCAGACGCTGATACACACACACACACACACACACACACACACACACACAAACCATGCCACACACAGAAATCCCATAAACACACAAAGCCAGAAACCATATTACACAATAGGATTTTTAAAAATGCCCCATCAAAGCATTACCTTCATTTTTTTTATTAGTCAATAGAAAAGCTGTAAAATACCATTGAGTTCATTTTGTGTTTACCGTCCACTGCTGAACATGAGGTCTGCCCTTAGTATGGTCTGTATTTGGTTTTCCCGTAGGCCTATGACCTGTCTGGCCTCAGGTTCCTGGTCCCCTATGCAGTGTCAAGCATGGGTTCCATCTGATGGAGTGGGCCTTAAATTCAATCAGAAAGTTGTTGGTTAAGGCCAGACTCTTTGTTGTTTTAGTAAAAATAAAAGAGGGTGGAACGGTTCCCACATGTGCCCTGGCAGTGTCTCTCTAGGTAGTTCTGACTCTGGCGGGCATTGGAACCAGTGCTAATTTATCTCAGAGGCTCTGAGCGGACCCCCAAGAGCAGCACCCTGTCTTTACTCACAGTTGCCTTGGCAGGTCGCTGCCACGCCAATTTCATTCAGAGACCGCCTATCTCTCGGCTCTCTTACCGTGAACTCAATTAAGTCGCCACATGAAAGAACACATCACACAATATCCTCTGATCCAGTTGATATATAATTTGCCCATCTAGACAGCACAAAAATCCTGTACACATCCATCCCTTAAGAATAGTCTAACAACCTGTATCTATGCGCGGAGAAGAATCTTTTTTTTTTTTTAAAGATTTATTTATTTATTTTATGCATATGAGTACACTGTAGCTGTCCCCAGACACACCAGAAGAGGGCATCAGATCCCACCACAGATGGTTGTGAGCCACCATGTGGTTGCTGGGAACTGAACTCAGGACCTCTGGAAGAGCAGTCGGCGCTCCCAACCGCTGAGCCATCTCTCCAGCCCCGCGTGGAGAAGAATCTTAACATCTGCACCACATTCTCCTCCCTCCTCCCTCCGCTCTTCTCTCCTTTCTAAAACTTTCCTCCTGCCCCTCCTTCCTTCTTGTCCAATGGCAGGTTTCGTTATATCCTGTACCTGTCTTCACCTGCATAATGACATCCACCCACACTCTGTGTGACTTTTGAACCACCGTATCTTGCAGGCAGGTCACCATTGTAGATTTCAGGACTTGGAGTGTTTACCTTTCTCCTTCGATAGCATTTCTCTTTCCAGGACCAGGAATACGCATCTGCATGGTTGAAGGCTCTGGGTAATCTAAGCACCAGCTCAACTTCTCCGTGTTAGTGAGTTGAGTGGGTGTTCTCTTCAGCAATAGAGCCTGCTATCAGTTTGTGCAGAGAAACCAACATCCTCGGCAGTATCTTAGGCTGTTTGCAGGCTCCACGGGGCCTCTTCAGCCAACAACTCAGTTAAATGTAACCCATTCCCGGCACTGAAAGCTTCATTTGTTGGTGAGAGATGTCGGGTTGGGGCTTTGTCTCCTCCCTGTTATTTGGTGATTCCAATAAAGATTATTGATCTTAGCCGTTCCAACAGGTGTAAAATGAAACCTTAATGTAGTTTTGCTTCTGCGTTTCCCTGGTGACTAAGGACGGTGAGCGCTCCTTCGAGTGTTTCTCAGCCATTTGTGTTTCCTCCTTTTAGAACTCTGTTTAATCTGCACCCCACTTTTTAATTTGATTATTTGCTTGATATCTAGTTAGTTGAGTTCCTTATACATTTTGGGTATTAGCCCTCTTTGGGATGTGTAGTTGGGGTGGGCAGACGACTTTTCCAGTTCTGCAGCCTATGACTTTGTCTAAATGATGATGTCCTTTGACGCACTGAAGCTTTATGGGGTCCTACTTAGCAGTTGTCCTTAGCACCTACGCTATCAGCGGTCCATTCAGCGGTCTTTTCCTACGCCGATAAGCTCAAAACTATTTCCTATTTTCTCTTCTATTCAGTGCATCCGGCCCTATGTTAAGGTCCTTGAACCATCTGGAGTTAAGTTTTGTGCAAGCACAGGTCTCTCCATGTTCTTCCCCACGCACCCTTCCAGCATGACCAGCACTATTTGTTGAATATGATTCTTTCCTTCTGAGTATACGTCTGGCTTCTCAAAAAAAAAAAAAAAATCAAGAATTGCTAAGTGTATGGACTAAGGTCTAGGTGTCTGGTTTTTGCCAATACCATGTTGGTTTTATTGCTATAGCTCTGTAATACAGTTAAAGATCTAAAATGGTGGTGCCTCCAGCTGTTCTTTTACTATTCCGGATTATTTTACTTCTAATCGGTTTTTGTATTTTTGATAGAAAGCCAAAATTATCTTCTGAATTCCTGTGAAGAATTTTGTTTGATTTTTTTTTGAAGAATTTCTGTTAGAATTTTGATTGGGTTTCATTAAACTGTAGATTCCTTTGGTAGAATGGCTTTTTTTTATATATATACTAACCCTACCAATCCATCAACATGGGACATCTTTACATTGTCTAATATCTTTAATTTTTTCTTCAGTGTCTTAAAATTTTTTTATCACACAAGCCTATGTCTTAAAATTTTTATCATACAAGTCTCTCTTAGTCAGTGTTCAAAGAGACACTTTGACCACAGCAACCCTTATAAAGGACAGCATGTGTTTGGAGCTTGCTTACAGTTTCAGAGGTTTAGTTCAGTGTTATCATGGTGGGGAGCATGGCTGCACATAGGCTGACATGGTAACTGAGAGTTACATATCAAGATCAGAAGTCAACAGGAAGAGAGAGACACCGGGGCTGACTAGAGATTTTGAAACCCCAAAGCATATCCCCAGTGACACACTTCCTCCCACAAGACCACACCTCCTTTTTTTTATCTTTATTAACTTGAGTATTTCTTATTTACATTTCGATTGTTATTCCCCTTCCCGGTTTCTGGGCCAATATCCGGAAGGAAGGAACCCCTCCCCCTCCCCTTCTTTATGGGTGTTCCCCTCCCCATCCTCCCCCATTACCGCCCTCCCCCCAACAATCACGTTCACTGGGGGTTCAGTCTTGGCAGGACCAAGCGCTTCCCCTTCCACTGGTGCTCTTACTAGGCCATTCATTGCTACTTATGAGGTTGGAGCCCAGGGTCAGTCTATGTATAGCCTTTGGGTAGTGGCTTAGTCCCTGGAAGCTCTGGTTGGTTGGCATTGTTGTTCATATGGGGTCTCAAGCCCCTTCAAGCTCTTTCAGTCCTTTCTCTGATTCCTTCAACGGGGGTCCCGTTCTCAGTTCAGTGGTTTAATGATGGCATTCCGGATGTAGATCTCTCCTGAGAGACACAGCCAGAATACAGCAAATACATAGGCCAATGCCATCATTAGACCACACCTCCTAATCCCTCTCCCTGTCTAATGACCAGACATTCATGTATATGAACCTATGGGGATCCTTCTTATTCAAACCACCACATTCCACTCCCTAACCCTCATAGGCTTGTAGCCATATCATAAAACAGCAACGCATTCAGTCCAACTTCAAAAGTCCCCGTGGTCTGTAACAGTCTCAACTGTTCAAAAGTCCATAGTTCAAAGTCTCTTCTGAGACTCAAGGCAATCTCTTAACTGTAACACTCTGTAAAATCGAAATCAAACCTCTTCAGATCTCCAACTCCTTTCAGCTCTGTTGACTGCACCACACTTCCCCCTCCCAGGCTGCTTCCACTTGCAGCCTGCAGCTTTCCTCAGGCATCTTCAATGTCTGAGGCATAATGACTGCCTCAGTGTCAGCTATCGTCATCAGAGAAGAGGGAGACTCACTTGAGGAAATGCCTCTATGAGATCCAGGTATGAGGCCTTTTCTCAGTTAGTGATCAATGGGAGAGGGTCCAACCTATTGTGGATGGTGTCATCCCTGGGCTGATGGTCCTGGGTTTTATAAGAAAGTAGTCATGCCCTCTCCTGCCCTGCTTGAGTTGCTGTCCTGACTTCCTTCAGTAATGAACAGAAATACAGAAGTGTAAGCCAGATAAATTCTTTCCTCCCCAGCTTGCTTTTTGACTTTTCATTGTGGCAATAGAAACCCTAAGTAAGACATAGAGTCTCCAAGGCAACCCAGGTTTCGCCTTCACACAATGGCCTCTCTAGGCCACCATACAGGGACACCCCTGACACATGCCTGGCCCCAGTGGCTTTCCTTAGCTTCAGAGGGAGACTCCATAGCCTCTTCTATCTTTCTAAAGCCAGAACCATGTGGCTCAAGATGCCGCATCGTACAGCTTGCTGGGGCTGGAACATGGCCCCCTCATTCAATTACATCTTTGCCAGCTTTATGTTTTGAATGGTTTCCTTCTCTGCTTAAGTGTTTCTTTTTTTTTTTTTTTTTTTTTTTTTTTGGTTCTTTTTTTCGGAGCTGGGGACCCGAACCCAGGGCCTTGCGCTTCCTAGGCAAGCGCTCTACCACTGAGCTAAATCCCCAACCCCTTAAGTGTTTCTTTAATTCCTTTTCACACACCAGAAGCTTTCCTGGGTGGGGTCTTGCCCTGAGACCCCCACTCCCTTTATCCATTTAGTAGCAGACTCTTCCTTAAGCTTTCTTGTCTCCTTGAGTGAACGCTCGATTTAGCTCTGCTATATATCCTGGTGCTCCTTTTCTCCTCACACTATATGTTTTATATTTTTTTCCTTGCTTAGCTTGCTCCATTTCATTATAGATCTGCATCAGAGTAGCAGAGTCAATACTTGACTGCTTAAAATCTCCTTTGTTGATGCCACCAATCCAAAACTCTTCAATTTAGCCTCAGGCAGTTTTTTTTTTTTTTTCTGTGACACTAGTAGCTTTCTCCCCTGAAGCCTCTTGAACGGGGCTATCATAATCTGCTTTGTCCTCAGCACCGACCAGTATGGCCCATTAAGCCCTGCATAAAGCATTCAAATGCTTTCCTAATCTAAAGTCCCAAAATCCACAGTCCACCCACAAGCAGCAGAGTCATGTCTGTCACAATACCCGGTCCTTGATACCAACTTCTGTCTTACTCACTGTTCTATGGCTGTGACAAGACACCATAACCACAGCAACTTTTATATAAAAATCAAGCATTTAATTGGGGCTGGCTTTCAGCCCATTCTCATCATGGTAGGGAGCACGGTGGCATGCATGCAGACAGGGGAGCTGAGAGTTCTCCATCTGGACACGAAGGCAGCAGGAAAGGAGAGACCTGGCTTGAGTGTTTGACAACCCATAGCTCACCCCCCTCAGTGACACACTTCCTTCAACAAGGCCACACCTCCTAATCCCTCTCAAGTATTGCCACTGTCTAATGACCAAGCATTCAAGTATATGAGGCTATGGGGGCCATTCGTATTCAAACCACCACAAGGTCTTTCACTTGCTTGGTTAAAGCTACCTCAAGATATATCTGAGGCTATTGGGAAAGGTGTGGTTTCCCTGATTTCCTTCTCCTTCTGTCCTCTCTATAGAGAAAGGCTACTGGATTTTGTGTGTTAGTTTAGTGACCTGTTACTTTGTTGAAAGTCTTCATCGGTTGCCCAAGTTTCCTGCTGTGGTTTTTAGGATCTTTTATATATATACTCCTGTCATTTGCAAAGAAAGATACTTTGACTTCTTCCTTTCCTATTTGTATCCCTTTGATGCCTTTCATGTGTCTTATTGCTCCCACTGAGACTTCAAGTACCACACTGAATAGGTATGAAGAGGGTGGACAGCATTGTCTTGTTCCTGACTTTGAGGAAATTGATTTTAGTGAAACCTCCACTTAGACTGAAGTAGGCTGTGAGCTCACGATAAGTCAGCTTTATTATGTTGAGGTTTGTGCCGTGTCTCCCTAGTCTCAATGGCACTTTTATCCTGAAGAAGTGTTAGATTGTGTCAAAAGCCTTTTTTGCACCTAATAAGATAATCGTGTGGGTTTTGTCTTTTAGTCTATGGATGTGGTAGATTGCATTTTTCAGTTTATGCATCTTGAGCCATCTCTGGGATGAAGCCTACTTGATCATCGTGGGTGATCTTTTCAATGTATTCTTGTATACTGTTGGCAAATATTTTATTGAAAATTCTTGCTTTTATGTTCATAAGGGAAATTGCACTGGAGTTCTCTGTCTTTGTTGGGTCCTTATGTGGTGATTTGGTGTCAGTGAAACTGTAGCCTTGTAAAAAGAACTGGGCGATGCTCCTTCTGTTTCTATTTTGTGGAATAATTTGAGGAATATTTGATGTTAATTCTCTTTTGAAAATCTGGTAGAATTCTGTGCTGAATCCTTGGCCAGCACTTGGTGGCCCTACGACACAGGAGGTTATTGAACAAGCCTGTGCAGGCTCCAAGGTGGCGTCACTGGGATGCAGCAGGCATATGACAGGCATGCCCAGGCCACCACACTGTGGCATGGAAACCCGGCAGGCATAAGAACAGGTTTGGCCAGAACCCCACGTCGCAGTGCTGGAACTGGCAGCTGTAGGAACAGGCACATCCATGCTGCCACGTTGCAGCCTTGGGACACAACATACATGCAAACAGGTGTGCCTGGGTAACTAACTCACACCACTGGGACTAGGCAATAAGTTAATAGGTTTTTCTAGACACCATGTAGATAGATGGGCTGGAATGTAGTAAGAATGGTGTGTGCCCCGGCCTCCACAAGGTAGTGTTAGCACAGGATAGGCATGGAGATGGGTTAGCCCATCGACCACATGGCAGAACTTGACAATGGCACGCTTGTGACTAAGGGAGCCCAGACCACTATGTAATCACTCTGGGATACGAACTGTGTCTGAACAAGAGAACCTGTGCTGCTACATGGCAGTGCATGAACCACGGGCAAACAGGTTCTGTGCCACAACATGCGTGTGAATAGACACGCCTTCACCACCAAGTGGCTAAAACACTGCTGGTGTGAAAACAGTCACGCGTGTACAGCCATGGGTGCAATGCTCCCATGCTGCCATGTGGTGGTGCCGGGACGTGCTGAGTGTGAAAATAGGTGTGCCCATACCACCCCTGGCCCAGGCAACCACACAGTGGTGCGGTGACTTGGCCGGCTTAAGAACAGGAATGCCCAGGGCACAGCACCGGGACAAAGCAGGTGTGTGAACTAGCAGGCCTAGTCTAGTACATTGTGGCGCTGGGACACAGTTCTTGTATGAAAAGGCAAGCCTGTGTCACCATGGGACAGCCCTGGGAAACAGCACATTTGTGAACCAGTGTGGTGGTTTGAACAGGTATGAGGCTGCATAGACTCACGTGTTTGAATGCTTGACACTATAAGGGGTGTGGTCTTATTAGAATAGGTGTGTCCTTGTTGACGGAGGAGTGTCACTGTGGGGGCAGGCTTAGAGGTTTCCTGTGCCCGAGCTCCACCCAGTGTGAAACAGGGCCTTCTGCTGCCTGCAAATCTAGATACAGAACTCCTGGCTTCTCCAGCACCATGCCTGCCTGGACGCTGCCATGCTCGCCCCTTGATGATAATGGACTGAACCTCTGAACCTGTAAGCCAGCCTCCACTGAATTTTTTCCTTTATGAGTTGCCTTGGCAACCAACAGATTGGGAAAAGATCTTTACCAATCCTACAACAGGCAGAGGCCTTACATCCAAAATATACAAAGAACTCAAGAAGTTAGACCGCAGGGAGACAAATAACCCTATTAAAAAATGGGGTTCAGAGCTAAACAAACAATTCACAGCTAAGGAATGCCGAATGGCTGAGAAACACCTAAAGAAATGTTCAACATCTTTAGTCATAAGGGAAATGCAAATCAAAACAACCCTGAGATTTCACCTCACACCAGTGAGAATGGCTAAGATCAAAAACTCAGGTGACAGCAGATGCTGGCGAGGATGCGGAGAAAGAGGAACACTCCTCCATTGTTGGTGGGATTGCAGACTGGTACAACCATTCTGGAAATCAGTCTGGAGGTTCCTCAGAAAATTGGACATTGAACTGCCTGAGGATCCAGCTATACCTCTCTTGGGCATATACCCACAAGGTGCCCCAACATATAAAAAAGACACGTGCTCCACTATGTTCATCACAGCCTTATTTATAATAGCCAGAAGCTGGAAAGAACTCAGATGCCCTTCAACTGAGGAATGGATACAGAAAATGTGGTACATCTACACAATGGAATATTACTCAGCTATCAAAAACAATGACTTTATGAAATTTGTAGGCAAATGGTCGGAACTGGAAAATATCATCCTGAGTGAGGTAACCCAATCACAGAAGAACACACATGGTATGCACTCATTGATAAGTGGCTATTAGCCCAAATGCTTGAATTACCCTAGATGCCTAGAACAAATGAAACTCAAGACGGATGATCAAAATGTGAATGCTTCACTCCTTCTTTAAAAGGGGAACAAGAATTCCCTTGGCAGGGAAGAGAGAGGCAAAGATTAAAACAGACACAGAAGGAACACCCATTCAGAGCCTGCCCCACATGTGGCCCATACATATACAGCCATCCAATTAGACAAGATGGATGAAGCAAAGAAGTGCAGGCCGACAGGAACCGTATGTAGATCTCTCCTGAGAGACACAGCCAGAATACAGCAAATACAGAGGCGAATGCCAGCAGCAAACCACTGAACTGAGACTAGGACCCCCGTTGAAGAGCTTGAAGGGGCTCGAGACCCCATATGTACAACAATGCCAAGCAATCAGAGCTTCCAGGGACTAAGCCACTACCTAAAGACTATACATGGACTGACCCTGGACTCTGACCCCATAGGTAGCAATGAATATCCTAGTAAGAGCACCAGTGGAAGGGGAAGCCCTGGGTCCTGCTAAGACTGAACCCACAGTGAACTAGACTGTTGGGGGGAGGGCGGCAATGGGGGGAGGGTGGGGAGGGGAACATCCATAGAGAAGGGGAGGGGGAGGGGGATGGTTGCCCGGAAACCGGGAAAGGGAATAACACTCGAAATGTATATAAGAAATACTCAAGTTAATAAAAAAAAAGAGTTGCCTTGGTCACAGTGTGTCTTCACAGCAATGAAACCCAAAATAAGACAACCAATGAGCATGGGCTGTAATTGGTCCAGTCTAAGAACACACGTATGAACAAGCATGCACAGGAAACATGTAGTGGTGCTGGGACGTGGCATGTTTGCTAACAGGCCTGCCTACAGTCTCATGGCAGCCCAGGGGCACAGCAGGTGAACAGGACTGCCCGGGCTGTCATACATACATGGCTAGCATGCAGCAGGTGCACCTGAGCTTCACATGGTAGCCCTGTGTGACGGTGGGCTGTGTCACGGTGGGCACTGACAGGTCTACCCGGTCAGTTGTGGTAGCAAAGGAAGACGACAGGCATGCAAGCAGGTATAGCTAGGCCATCGCATGGCACTGAAGAGAACAGGCCACCACAAGGGTGTGGTGAACACCTTGCCTCCTAAAAGCTGAACCCACTCCCCCATATTGTGGCCCTGGAAAATGGCTGTCATGTGAGAGCCGGAGCTGCAATTTGACGGAGCTGGGACTCAGCTTGCATACAGACCTCCCCAACACAGCACTGTGGCACATGGGACATGGCAGGGAGGAGAACAAGCGTGCCTTTGACAATGTGGATTGGCGCTTGAAAGCAGCCTGTGGGTCAGCAGGTGAGTCACGGCTACCAAGAGATGTCCTGAGACATCACAGGTCTGTAAAAGGCCTACGCCAGGTATGAAATGATGGCACTGGGACATGGTAGCCATGTGACAGGCAGCCTGTACCAACACGCTGGGACATGGGACATGGCAGGCCAGCAAACAGGGGAGCACTGGGACGCAGCTGGGGTATAACAGGTGTGCACAACCCCACACCACAATGCTAAAACATGGCTGTCCTGTGAACATGAGAGCCAGTGCCACCAGAGGGCAGCACTGAGATCTGGCTCCCAAGAGAACAGGTGGGATGTGGTACACATTTGAACTCCAGTGGTTATTCTAACCACAGGGTGGTGCTGGGATTTGGCGGATGTGTAAATAAGGAGTCCCTCACCCAAACATGGTGGTACTGAGAAACAGCATGCATGCCAACAGGCATTGTACTAAGGCATAGCATGTGTGACAACAGGCACGACTAGAGTATCCCTTGGTGGCCCTAAGACACAGCAGGCAGGCAAGCAGGCTACCCAGGCCACACTATGGTAGCAATGGAACATAGCAGTCATGAAACATGCTTGCCCAGGGCATCACACTGGTGGCCTAGTAACACAGCAGACATGCAAACGTGTTCCTAGACCATGAAGTGGCAGAGTTTGCAAACAGGCATCCCCTTGCCAACAAGTTGTAGCACAAGGATATGGTAGGTCTGAGTACACGAATATACCAAAGCCCCCACGGGCCCTGGGACTCAGCATGCATGCAAACGAGTGAGCCCCGGCTTACATGTGGCAGCAGAACGACACAGAGTGCACGTTAACAGGTGTGCCCAGACAGCCTAGTAGAACACAGCACTGGAACACAGCAGGCATTCAAATAAGCATGCCCAGGTCACCACATGGCAGTTTTGAGACGCGGCAAGTATGTAAACAGACACGTACAGACCACCAGGTGGCAGCACGGAGACACGCCACACATGTGAACAGGTACACACAGGCCACCAGGTGGCAGCACTGGAACACAACAGACTTGTGAACAGGAATGCCCAGGCATGGAGATTCTGGGCCCATGGAGTGTCAGTAGATGAGTTTACTCCACCTAGACGTGCTAGGACACAACTTGCAGGTGAACCCACTCTCCTAATTTGCAGTCCTGGAACAGAACATGGTTGTCAAATGCCCTGCAACACAGCGAAACTGATCTGGGAGACCCGCGTATGCGCTGGCTTGCCTAGCTTTCACAGGACTGTCACTTGGCAGGTTTGTGCCTGTGCCAACACATGGTGTTGCTGGAACACTGAAGGCTTGGGAACAAGTATACTCATGCCGACCCGTGGTGGCGCTGGGAAATGGTATGTGTCCCAGCAGGTGAGCCTGGGTTAACAATGGGAAGTTTTGGAACACAGCACGGGTGAGAATCAGAGTGACTATGCCATTACTTGGTGGCTCTGGGACACGGCAGGTGTGCAAAAGTCTATTCTTGCACTGTCCTGTGGCTGTCCTGGGACATAGCATGTGTGCAGACAGGCGAGTCTAAACCACTCACTCGTGTAGCGGTGCTGGAACGTGGCAGGTGTGTGAACAACATGCACAAACCACCAAAGGGCAGTACCGGGACACAGAAATGTGCAAGCAGATGTGCTCAGGCCATCGGGCGGTGGCACGAAGGCAACATAACAAACATGCAAACAGGCATGGACACGGTACTCCACAGCAGGCCTGGAACATGGAAGGTGTAAAATCAGCTATACCCAGGTCACTGAATTGTAGCTCAGGGACAGGGCAGGCGTGAGAACAAGGGTGGGACATAGGTTTTGTGCAAACAGGAGAACCCACACGCCCACATGGCTGTACTGAGACACGACTCACATGAGAACTGGGGTGTTGAACTCTGATCACATCTGGTTATCACAAGGAGTAATTCCACCTCTAAGCCAAGATGTATGGAACTGTCTGGAAAGCCTAAAATTCCTTTTATTTTCCTTAAAGGAATTTAAAGAAATAATTTGTTTGAAGTGCGGTGGATTATGTAGGCTTCGACATGACACTGCAGGGCTAACTATTGTCCTCCAAGGTGGGCTTAATGCTTTTGTGACTGACCTGACTCAAGCCCTTGAAGATGTTATCATCTAGACTGAGAAGTTCCGATGTACTGACGTATTCAAGACTAGACACAGGAGAGCCAAACGCTGCTATGCCCTCTCCTCATGGTCGGAAAGGATGGAAGTCGACCAAACACAAATCCCATCCCCACACATTTAGTAGTAAGACCCACGGTTTAAATCCCTATTAATTAATTAGGACGTTTATTAATTAAGCTATTTATGTGTATGTTGTGTGGGCATCCGCATATCACGACACGCAATTCCAAAAACTCTCAGGGGTCCGTTTTCTTCTTCCACCATGTGGGCTCTGTGGGTCAGATTTCTGAACAGTTCTTTAAATGGTGATCAATCAATACCACACCCGTGAGAACTATCAAAAAAACCCTTCAAGTTTGAGAGCATTTAACTCACTTCAGGAACCTGCAGTTGGAATTGTGGCACACACATGCCTACAGGTCTACCACTTGAAAGACTAAGTCGGGAGTTCTAGGATCGTCTGGGGAACATAGTGTGTATGTCAAGGGTAATCTACAGAATTTTCTGTGTATTAGACAAATCTAAGATAATTAGCTCTTGACTACTTTCCTTATTTTGAAAATGGTGGAGTGGTTAATACTATTTCACCGATTTGTTTTTTAACATTCTAACTTATTTTTGTTTATGTGTATATGTGCTTGTCTGTATATTAACCGTAGGTTTGCAGTACCTGTGGTGGCCAGAGAGGACTTTGGGGCCCCTGGAACTGGAGCCAGAGGTGGCTGTGAGTATCTGATGTGGGGCTAAAAATGGGATCCAAGTCGTCTGCAAAAGCAGCAAGTGCTACTAAAGTCTGACCAGCTCTCCAGCGCTTAAGATTTCCTTTTAACCTACTTTAATCCTGTTTCTTCGTACATTGAAAGCAAACGAGAATGGAATAATAGCTATATTTAATAAAAAGGAATCTAAAAATCAACCCTAGAAGTATGATTTACTGTGCCTGTCGTAAGCCTGAAAGATATAAAGTAAATTTTGTCATTTGAGAATATTTGCTATTTATTTATTAAGTATTAGTTGAATGCATACTGTGTATCAGAAAAGTGCTGTTCTCAAAATGTATAGACAGCTGATTCTCCTGGGGCTCACACCTTTAATCCCAGCACTCAGGAGGCAGAGGCGGGCAGATCTCTGAGTTCCAGCCCATCCTGGTCTACATGGGGAGTTCCAAGCCAGCTAAGGCTAAATAGTGGGCGTGCGCACGCACGCACGCACGCACGCACGCACGCACGCACAGAGGCGCTGTTCAGATTATCTGCTTTTACGGAGGACACCAAGAACAATGATACTAGGAAGATGGCAGAGCGTCGTGACATCAAGGAAGGAAGAAAGGGTGTCGCCGAGCATGTGTTAACACCTAAAGATAAGCCCTTGAACTGTGAAGATCCACTAGGTGGGAGGGACCCATGCCACAGGAATGAGAGTACTCTGGCAGTCATGGATATGTTCGGTTGGGTAGGCATCAAGGATAGGACCAATGACAGGGAGCAGGATGGGGCTTTGAAGTCATTAGCGCCAGAATCAGGAAGGTGAAAAGTCTGCTGCCCAAGCATGAAGACCCGAGTTTAGATTCCCTGCACCCACCTAAAAAGCCAGGCATGACAGCACGCAGTGCTAGGAGGATGGCCGGCAGGCAGAACCCCGGAGAAACCCCGTCTCAGAAACTCAGATGGGAGCTAGGGAATTGAGGAGATGGGGTTCGGAGAGAGCTCTGTGGCTCAGAGCCCTGGTTTTCTTCTAACGGACTCAGGTTCGAGTCAAAGCATCCACAGGGTGGCTCACAGTCCATCAGGAACTTCCGGAGATTCTGACTTCCCTCTTCTAGCCTCGGAAGGCACATGCATGGTACACAGATATACGCGCGTGCAAAAACACTCATACACACAAATTAATTAAAAAAATAACGTGGGGTTGGGGATTTAGCTCAGTGGTAGAGCGCTTGCCTAGAAAGCGCAAGGCCCTGGGTTCGGTCCCCAGCTCCGAAAAAAAGAAAAAAGAAAAAAAAAAATAACGTGGAGAGTGACAGGGAGGACACCTGATGTCAACCTCTGAACCCAACACCATCATATATGTGTTCACACAGGCACATGTGTGTGCACACATGTGTACGGACCGTAGGCAAATAAAAATCACAGTGCTATAGTATATCTTTCTTGTCAAAGATATCACCTTAGGGGATTGGAGAGATGGCTCAGTAGTTAGGGTCCTTGTCGCTCTTGCATAGGGCTATTTTATTCCTGACACCCACTTGGCCGCTCACCACTAACAGCTAGCTGTAACTTCAGTTCCAGGGGATCTGACGCCCACTTCTGGCCTTGACAGACACATACATGATGAAGAGGCATACATGTAGGCCAAACATCCATATACATAAATTTTAAAAAAATATATATGTAATTTGTCTGGTGTGGTGGAGCACACCATAATCCCAGCATTCAGGAGGCTAGGGTGGGAAATTTTTGAGTTCTGAACCATATAACAAAACTCTCTCTAAAACGCATGCACATCTAAAGCAAATCCGAGCAGGAGGCCAAACAACACCCCCACAGCCATCTTAAGAATTCTCTCGTTAGACTCTAATTCAGGATTACCAAGGGAGACTTGGAGCACTATCTCCCAAAGAATACAAGAAATACTTACAATGACCTCTAGACCTTTAAATTGCCCAGTTTAAAGACTTAAGACTGAAGAACCAACCCTGGGGTTACTGCCAAAAGGAACTCACCACAGTTCTAGGGCGTGGCTTCCTAACCCTGCCCAAGTTGGCTTTGTGACTATAATCAAATGCACTGTATTGTGTGATTTCTTCCCACTGGATACCTCAGACAAAAACAGAACACTGAGAAAAGGTAATAGATGAGTCTTTAACAATCTATGTGCATAGAATTTTCATTTATTTACGATCTGTATGCACAAAATTTTATTTACTTTTAGTGATATGCGTGTGTGTGTGTGTGTGTGTGTGTGTGAGAGAGAGAGAGAGAGAGAGAGAGAGAGAGAGAGAGAGAGAGAGAGAAAGAGACTGTGTGGATCTCTGCATGTGAGGACAGGTGCCTGTGGAGGTGAGAGAGCCACTGGACTGAGAAGGAGTTACAGGTAGTTTGTGAGCTGCTTGGTGTGAGTGTGAAAAATCAGGTCCTCTATAAGAGCAGCGAGTATTCTTAACCATTGAGCCGCCTCTCCAGGCCTCACAAAAAGGTTCTTCGTTCTGTTTTGTTACCTCAGATTGCACGTCTGCCTACAAAGAACTGCCTGGCTGCCAGTTTTGTTGAGAAGGAGAAAGGTAAAGAGACACCCTTTCTGCAGTGAATTCCAGAACAAAGATCTGGGGCCTGTTCAAGTCATCCTAGCTGGCGACGCGGTTTCCTATCAAGAAATCTTAGAAAGTCAAATGGCATCTGCGAGTTAATCAGCAGCAGTGAGATCAGTTATGAGCAGGTGCTGTGTCACCTTGAAGCGGGATGGGCAGATTCTTCTGACGCCAGAACACCGGAAGTTTCCAGGAGTGGCAGGACATCCGGCTGTTGTTATTCTTGGCCCTGCCCAGTGCAAGCATAGAAAAGGCAGCTCGCTTATTAGGGGTATAAATAAAGGCTCAATTACCTCTTGCCGTGCTCAGGTGGCCAAAAACATTAATTAGGAGTCTGCTGTTCTGAGCTTGCAACTGCAACTGAACCCCTTAGGAACTTCCGGTCTTGCCTACGGCTGACCCCGGAGTCCTTTGACTCAGCCTATATGAGAGCGTCCCTGTCCCAGCTTGAAGAGAGTCACTCTCCTTTTTGACTCTTTTCCTGGGAGATTCAAGGAATGGTGTGTATTGAGTGAAAGTTGTATGCATTTGTGCTTGTTTGTGTAAATGCCCCTGAGATCTGCGTGTGCTCTTAATGTCAAATCACAACACACTGTAGAATTAGGAATGCTGACCTCCTAGGCCCTGGGGGAATCCTGGGTACTGCTAGGGTTCCTTACTGTTATTTTGTAGTTGAAAACTCTTTTAAATAAACAACATGTACCTTATGACAAAATCAAGTATCGCAAAAGTGGGCAGGAAGATCTCAGTCTCTTTATCCCTCTGTTTCTGTTTTCTTTGAGTCCCTTCTGAAAGTATTTTGTTCTCTGGTCTTAAAAGGCACATTTTCTGCTTTTCTCTTTCCTCTTCTTTCTTTCTTTCTCTCTTTCTCTCTTTCTTTATTTCTCTCTTTCTTTCTTTCTTTCTTTTTTTTTGTTTGTTTGTTTTTTGTTTGTTTGATTTGGTTTGGAGTTTTTTTCAGAGTTTTGAGACAGGGTTTCTTCACTCTTGTAGTTCGGGTTAGACTCGAACTCACTATGCACAGGAGGCCACCTCTGACTTGAGAATAGTAATCTACTTGGCTTCCCAGGTGCTGGATTACAGGTCTGAGCCCCCGCGCCCCAGCTCCTCTTTCAGATAAAAGTGAAAACATCCTCCACCTGCTGTTCTGAACCTTGTCAGATTTTTTAATTTATTAAAGTTCTCCAAGAGGTTTCAAAGCAAAGTCTTTAGTAAGAGTCACTAATAAAGGCCTCCCCTCTGTTCCCCAGGAAAAGCACTACAGAGACGTGTATTAAAAATACTTTATAAGCCAGGCTTGTTTGTGCATGTTTGTAATTCTGGTACTTGGGAGGTAGGCGCAGGATAATCAGGAGTTTAGAGTCGTCCTTCTTCGCTATGGAGTGTGTGTGAGGCCTCCTGAGTTACAAGGAACCCTGTCTCAAACAACGAACAAAGAAGCATCATTTACAAACAACTTCATTAACTCTCCGAAATCCACGGTGTAGATAAATCTATTCAAAAGCCCTTGACCTTGGGGCTTCATGCATGGATATTTGATACTTCCAGATAAAATAAAGCATTCTCTATTAAATCTGAATTTCAGATAACAAGTGATGTTTTAGTCTAGTCGTGTGGCACATGACAGTGTCATGGGTAACCACAGGTTGTGTGTATGATGGTGGTATCCGTAGGGCGTTTCTCAGAATGCGTCCTCACTATTCGCTGACGGTTGTTTAAGTCCACTCTATACAATGCTTCCCATTTCTGAACCTTGAATTCCAGTGGTAGCTCTGTGGTTTTTAGCTGCTAGATGTGAGAACCGTGAGGAAAATGTTTATTCACAGGGAGTTATTCCAACCAACATTCCCTAGGACGCCTTGTATTAGAGATGATCTAGGTGACATATAATAAACGACCGACTCCCTCAGAAATATCTAAGATCTGAGTTATATTGGTTTTGAAATGAGAATCAGAATCTCAGCTAAAATGGCTGGGAACTCGACCCAGTAGCAGATTGCTTTCCTGTTGTGTATAAGGTCCTAGGGTTGAGCCCCAGCCAAAAACCCTAATTCAGTTTGAATAGAGGACATGTGAATTGTGGATGAGGAGTGATACCTCCCCATGCCACTCCCCCCACCCCCAGAACATCCTCTCTCATTCCAACCAGGGCAGCTATATGGGGCCTTGTGCTCCCTAAAGAGAACAACTCATGCCAAGTTACAGGTAGAACAAACAAATAAAGCGTATTTATAGATGAGAAAGCAAGCATGAAAATTAAATCAACTCTCCGGAGTGGAGGGAGGATTGGTTTGAGTGTCAGGTTCTGGTGTGCCATCCCTCCTCCCTTGTCTGCCATCCCCCCTCCCCTGTCTGCCATCCCCCCTCCCCTGTCTGCCATCCCCCCCTCCCCTGTCTGCCATCCCCCCCTCCCCTGTCCGCCATCCCCCCTCCCCTGTCTGCCATCCCCCCCTCCCCTGTCTGCCATCCCCCCCTCCCCTGTCTGCCATCCCCCCCTCCCCTGTCTGCCATTCATCCTCCCTTTCCCCCTTCTCGGGATGGTTTGGGATGGTGTCCTTTGTGGAACAGGCAGATGCTTTCTCAGTGAGGGATTCACTGCCCTTGAAGTTGGGAAGTTTACTAGGGGAAAGGGCAGTGGTCCCTTGCACCTGCTGGGGATGGAGTTGAACTGCGACTTCAAGATCAGAGCACCGTCCTTTCTCCTATCTGGCCTTGGCTATCTATCCAGTGACGTCTCACTACCTTCTGCACTATCCTTGACTGCTCTGTCTTAACCCTAACTTTCATTTTAGCTCTAATGCTTGTTTTCAGTACACTACATCGTTATTGTCCACTAAAGAAATGATCAGGTATCTACTTAAGTGGTCTAAGATTTTGACAAGAAGGATGCACTATTGTGATGTATGTATTTTGGGTTTATTTTAGTTTATGTGTATGAGTGTTTTACTTCATGCATGCAGTGCCCAGAGAAGCCAGAGTGTATCAGAGTCCCTGGGGCTAGAGTTACTGGCACTTGTGAGTGGTCACAAAGGTGATGAGAAGAGACTCGAGATCTCCTGAAGAGTGTGTTCTTAACCAGAACCATCTCCCAAGCTCCTCGATTCATGATCTTAAGTAAATTAATAATATGTGATCAAATGACAATTAATCACAGATGTTAGAACACTAGTAAGAAGCAAGGATTGAACTGGACCTGGTGGTCCGTCCAGTGATTGGAGTAATCACAGTACTCCTTGGGCAGCAAGATCTGGAGTTCAAAGTCAGCCTAGGTGACTTGAAATCCTTTCTCTCTCTCTCTCTCTCTCTCTCTCTCTCTCACACACACACACACACACACACACACACACACACACACACACAGAAATGAAAATATGAAAGAGAAGCATGGGCTATCATAATGTAAAGAAAGATTCTGTTAGAATTGAAAGAAAATTGTAGTCTCTCAGAGCTGCTAGAGTCTGAATGTATCTCATGTTTGTGTTGGAAACAGGATCCTCCATTCAATAAGTGGGAGGCAATTAGTCATTAGGACTCTTCGCTTATGAGTGAATTAATATCACTAACAAAGGAATGGGGTAGTTAATATGAGGGTGGGTTTGTTATTTAAATGAGTTTGGCCTCCTTCTGATCTCTTGCTTTCTACCATCCTGACACAGATGGCATAGCAAGAAGTCCTTTCCTATAGAACTGTGAGAGAGAAAAAATCGAATCTTTATAATTTCCCAGTCAGGGCTACTCTGTTAGAGCACCACAAACACCCAAGATGGAAAATTAGCAGGAATCGTGGCTATTTGTATACCAAGTGCTCTAAAGGGAAGAAGTAGCTTGGATCAGGCAATGGATGGATGCTGGGCAGATTGGAGGCGTACGTCAGAGAGGTCCAGTCATGAATGGATAGTTGAGGGTGATTCTCTTGAAGGCTGAGAAGCCATCTGTAGGGAAAGCCTGGGACTTAAGGAGCCCATTTAAGTGGCTGTGGAAATATGAGCAGTAATGGCTACCCTAGTGAGGCTTTAGATTGCATTGAGGAAAAGGAATTGAAAACTGGAGCTTGGAAGCTAGAGTGACAGACAGCTCGATGTTTAAGAGCATTGGATGCTTTTTTCCCCCCAGAGGAGCCATATGATGGCTCACAACCCTTTGTAACTACAGCGTTGGGGATCCAACCCCCTTGTTTGGCCTCTGGGGCATGGCACACATGTAGTAGAGTAGTAGCAGTCATATACTCAGGAAACACACACACATACACACACATAAACACACATATACACATACACACATGCATACACACATATACACACACATGCACACATACACACACATGCATACACACACAAATATAATAAAACACTCAAGACCATCCTTGTTACACAGTAAAGGACACGGTAGAAGCCCATTTATTTCCTGGATTTTAGGAAAGCAGAATCAGGAGCAGTGAGCTAGGACATCTAACCCAGGAAATCGCTAAGCAACACAATACTGAAGAGCTGCAGGGCTGCGTCTCACCACCCACAGCAGGATGAGAGTGGAAAAGAAATGATTTAAGGATGAGATTTATATACCAGGCACATATTCTTAATCCCAGCGTTTTCAAGGAGGAGAATGAGGTGGAGGCTGGAGGCTCTTGAGTTCAAGGCCAGTCTGAGACAGTGAGTGACTATCTCTAAAGAGTTGGTGGGCTGGGGAGGGCGGGGGGGAACGAGGGCTGCTAGGGATATACTTAAATGGTGGAGTGGCATTTGCCTGGCATGTGCAAGGTGGGGTTTAATGCTCCACCCAAAAGAAGGTATTTATAATCTTACGGGAAGCAGGGCAGAGAGGTTTGGACAGTTCTTAACCTGGTCACGTGTCTTACTTTGTTTTCTGTGGCTGGAACTGAATACCACAGGTTAAGTCAGAAGCCTGTTGGTTTTTCCGCTCTGGTAGCCGGGAAGTTCAAGACAGGAGCAGCCACATCTAATGAGGCCCTTCCTGCCAGTGTTGACTGCTGCAGAGTCCCAAGGCCATTCAGGGCATGGCATGGTAAGACGAGCAAGTTTGTTTACTTGGATTTTCTCCTCCCCCTCCCCCTCCCCTACCTTCCCTCTCCCCCTCCTCCTCATTTTCCTTCCTTTTTTAAAAATCACATTTATTTTATGTGTTTATACGTGTGTAAGTGGGCGCTGAGGCATGAGAGTGGAGGTCAAAGGTCAATTTTATTTTTTTCTGTTTCTACGTTGTGAGTTCTTGGAATTGAACGGTTATCAGACTTAACCCTGCGCCATCACAGTAGCTTGCTCTTCTTAAAAAGTCACTAATACAGTCATGGGAGTGTGTGTGTGTGAGTGTGCGTGTGTGTGCATGTGCGTGTGTGTGTGTGTGTGTGTGTGTATCTGTCTTGTGTGTGCGTGTGTCTGTGTGCGTGTGCGTGTGTGTGTGTGGGTGTGTGTCTGTGTGTGTGTGTGTCCTTATAATCTCATTGAGCCCCAATTACCTCCAAAGATGCCACCTTCAAATACAACAATTGAATTAAGTTTTCATCCTCTGAGTACAATGGAGATTGCATTTCAACTTGAACTGTGATGAGGCATTCAAACCACAGCACCATGTAAACAAGTTTTTAAAAGCTGTCGTTTAGTAGAGATCATGAAGTATGTGGTCGAGTGACCATTCACTGGAAATTGCAATGGGTAGAAAAAAGCCAGGTTCTATTCAAGGCAGTGAGAGATCGACCCTTACCATTTTGGAGGTCTTTCGACCTGCTCCTCCTATTCCCGGCCCAGAGCATCAGTCAGGGAGGATGGTTTGTCAGGCTGGGGTGAGCTAGGACCCTCTTAGGACTCTCTTCTATGCATTCCAGTGCAGTGCTCCTCAGCTTCCTCAGCTTCCTCAGCTAGGGAGGGGTCAGGCAGGCCCTAGTATAGCTCTTGCCACTGTTCTAAAAGACACAGAGGTGAGCGGAGACTCGGCAGAGTTCACAAGGCATGAACTCTGCAGACCTGCATACTGCAAGAGCTGTAGAGCTATGATGGCATCCACTTAGATTTCAAAGAATGCCACAGACAGCCTGGAGTCCCAGGTAGAGACTTGTCACAGGTGTCGAGCTCCTGCTGAAAGCCCTTAGAGCGGCAGTGTCCAGTGGAGACGGGAACCATTCACCGTGTCACAGTGAATTCTATCCCCTGAGTATACCAGCCATCGTTGTCATCAGAACAGCTGAGATTACTCACAGGAGACCCCTGAGATCCGCCATGACTGCTGACTTTCCTCAGAAGAGAGGAAGGGTTGAGGAGGGACACTGGACCCTCATCTGAGATTCTGGAAGCTCCCTCTGTGCTCCCAGACATTTATATGTTTTTCTGTCCAAATTACACATGGCCTAGTGGGGTCAGAAGGTGTCGGGACATACGGATGATGGATTGGCAGTGGGAGCCAGGGAGACACGGAGGGGATGTCTCTATACTGCTGTAGCTGGTTAAGATGTTTTAGTGTGACTAGCACTAGTTTAACTAGTTTTAACCAGCGGGGGTGGGTAGCCAGTCCTGTAAGCAGTAACTCCTCACCCATGCCCTGTGAGGGTTCACCAAGTTGGGCTTTGGTGGAATCAGACACTGGTTTGTCTTGTCATTGGGTTTTATAAGGAGGAGTAGGTGTTTGTTTACATTTCCCCAGGGAAAAAATGCTGGCACCAGGCCATCCATGTGAAACGCCAGCCTGGGAATCCTACAGGTGGAGAACATGAACCCATGAGAGCTGATGAACAGGCCAGGCTGAACTAGGCCTTAGGAACAAAGTCCTTGGCAGCCATCCTGCGTGCTCAGCATGTGGAACATGGAATTAGAAGGAATCCCTCACCCCCAGCTTTAAGACTCATTGAAGGGCCAGTGGGATGGCCCAGTGGATAGGGGCACTTTCTGCAGAAGCCCGACAACCTGAGCTTAATCCCTGGGACCCACATAAAGGTGTAAGGAGAGATCTGACCCCATGTAGTTGTCTTCTGACTTCTGCATGCAGGCTATAGCATGTTTACCCACACACATCAAACACTCACACACACATTAATTAATAAATAAAATTCAAAATGTAAGAGAGACTGACCGGCATCTTCCATGTCGAGCTTTGGGTAGGCTAGACTCTGTTAGTCCGTTTCCTGCCTGCCCTCCCTTTCTGAGAGAGAGTCTGTCTTGTCCTTAGCTCAGCAGATTACTTTGGTGTCTTCCTGTGTTGATTTCATACGATCACAGTTGGAGGAGAATCTGCCTTAGAATAAATCGCACGGCCTGAACATGATTTTGGGGGCCAGAATGTTATTGTTTAATGTTCCTCAAAGTTTCTGTTAGAAAGTTAGACACTTAATTCCAAGGCAGGTGTTGCTGTTCGTGCCCGCAATCCTAGCACTCGGAATGCACGGGGCCTACCAAGAGTTTGGAGCCATCTTGGTTTACATAGTGAGTTCCAGGCCACCCTGCGCTACAGGGTGAGGCTTTGTAGGAAAGAAGAAAGAAAGACAATAATTCCTGTAGGGAGAATCTCTTAGGGACTGTGTGGAACCCTCACTTGTCAATAAGAAGTTGATGGCCTGTTAGCTGAGGCAGGAACTAGAAGGTGAGACATTCTAGGTGACTTTCCCAAGATTCTGGGAAAGAGTAGAGATCTGGAGATTTTGCTCTGGACTCTGGGGAAGGTGGACACATGAAATCAAGGAGATGTGACAGACATAGATTAGAATAAATGGGTTATATTAGTTACGAGGTAGGCAAGAAGCCAGTCAAAGCCTATGGTCTGGGCATTCAATCATAAATAATTAAGTCTCAGAGTCGTTATTCTGGGAACAAAGAGACTGGGTAGAAAGGCTTGATACAAATTCCTAGTACACTAGTGCTGGTCTCAGGTAGCCCAGGCTGGCTTCCAGCTACGTGGCTGAGCCTGACCTTGAACACCTGATCCTCTTGCCTTTGCCTCTCAAGTGCTGAGACTGCAGGTATATGTGACTATAGCCAGCTCTGACTGGATTTCCTAAAAATGAACACTGAGATCTACGTGTTGTTTTTGCAAATTGATATTCATATCTTAAAATTTGTCAATACAGATTATCATCAAACGAGCCAACAGGTAGGAGAAACCATTGGAGTATTTTCGTTACTAACTGGTGGAGGAGCTGAAGAGATGGCTCGATGTTTACAAGTACCTAGTGCTCCTGCAGAGGTTCCAGGTTTGGTACTCAGCACCCACTCAGAGCCACACCTGGAACTGCCTCTAACTCCAGCTTCAGGAGACTGAATTGCCACCTTGTGACCTCCAAAAGTACCAAGTGCATACATACATACAAGCAAGCATACATGTTACGTACACACAAGCAAGCATACATGTTACGTACATACAAGCAAGCATACATGTTACATACAAGCAAGCATACATGTTACACACATACAAGCAGGCATGCATGTTACATACACACAAGCAAGCATACATGTTACATACACACAAGCAAGCATACATGTTACATACACACAAGCAAGCATACATGTTACATATATACAAGCAAACATACATGTTACATACATACAAGCAAGCGTACATGTTACACACATACAAGCAAGCGTACATGTTACACACATACAAGCAAGCGTACATGTTACATACATACAAGCAAGCGTACATGTTACATACACACAAGCAAGCATACATGTTACATACACACAAGCAAGCATACATGTCAGATAAAGTGAATCTTTTAAAAAAACATCCAACTTGTATAATTTTAAACTACTTTACGAAACTATTGTAAGTGTCCAAAAATGGTAATATCTATTCAGGAGAGAATGAACATAAATATTTAATTTTTAAATTTTCTAAAGGTTATTTATTCTATTTTATATGTATTCATGTTTTGCTTGCATGTAAGTATGTGCATGCCTGGTGCCCAGAGGCCAGAAGATATTTGGTCCCTTGGAACTAGACTTACTAATGTTATAAACTGCTGTGTGGGTACTGAGAACTGAACTGAACCAACTTTACCTGCAAGAACGCCTAATGCTTTTAGCCTCCTACTGAACTGTTTTTAAAACTGCACATTCTGTCATAGTATAGTCAAAAATGATAGACAATTCATCATAGATGTGTAGAAGCAAGTCACCTTTTTAGATAGATATAGTCATTTTGATTTATATAATTCTGTTCATTCTTTCTACCTTCCTTCCTTCCCTCCCTCCCTCCCTCCTTCCTTCCTTCCGTTCATTTCATTTATTTGAGACAAGGTCTCCCTGCATCACCCTGGCTAGCCTGGAACTTACTGTGTAGATCAGGCTGGCCTTGAACTTTCAATGATCCCACGGTAATTCTCTTGCCTCTGCCTCCTGAGTGCTGGGACGGCACATGTACATCACCACGCAGGTACGGTTTTTTTCTTTTTGCAAAGTTTCATTAGGATCATTACAGGAGATGTTTTAACTGCATTTAATAATGGAAAATAGAATTTCCAGAAAGCAAAACATAGCCTGTCTATGCACCTTACTCTCTTTCTTCCCGTTTTTCTCCTTTCTCTAGGGAACCACCTTAAGCCATGCCCTTGAAGTTTGGATGTCTTCCAGTTCTAGCAATAACAGACAGTAGTGATGACTATTAACTAGCTACTGCCGTTCTTCCCTTGGCTGGCATGGAATCAGGGGCCTAGTAAGATTCTTCTTGTGAGTGCTCCATTGTGAGCTTTTGACATTCTTCCTGATAAAGTTTTAGCTTGATTTTCTGGCCTACTGACAGACAGGAATCTCTGTCACCGCCTCAGTAGGGTTTTGTTCATTAATCTAAACAGGGTCTCCTGCAGCTCAAGCTGGCCTCAAGCTCCTTGGGAGCCGAGGAGGACTTTGAACTTCTGATGCTCCAACTTCTGCTTCCGGAGTTGGGTAACTATAGGTGCATTCCATCCTGCACACTTAAGAAGTTTTCAGTTCTAGAAGACAGCCTGAGTATTTCTAATGAGAAGAGGTCAGTTGCTCCTTGCACTGTTTACACTTTGGGTGGTAGGAATGGTGTATGATATTCATTTGGGATGGGGCATTGACACATACATACTAAAGGCGGCTTCCCATACTCCAGACACCAAGTTGACTGAGGTTTTGTTTCTTCCTTGCAACCAAGGGACTGGAGGTTGGAGTGCTTGAACTAGTGAATTATTACATATTCACAATGCAGCCACTGAACAACTGTGCTTTACACACAACTTTTTAAAAAGCCACAATTTATTCAATGAAATTAGAAACTGGAAAGGGCAGGAGATCAATGTTTACGATGTGCTGGGATCACAGGGGAGAGTTACTTTGTGTTAGTTGGAAAGAAAAACTTTAGAAGCCTACTCAGTGAATACAGAACTTATAAGAGAGGCTTGTGTTTGAATAAATGTGTGATAAAAGAAAAAACCCACAACAGTTCAATGGTTGGTTATGGACTGGAGTTCAAAATAAAACTGCATTCAAAGTGTTCCCCATATTGGGAAGGAAACAGTCTGTCAAGGTGTTGGCATCTCAGCCCTTCAGAGGCAGAGGCAGGATAACCAGGGGTTCAAGCCTTAATTAAAAACACACTCCCTCAGAAGTGTTTTTCATAATGAGAAAGAAACAGTGTATCAAACTGCAGTGGCCCACCAGCCCTTGCGAGACTGAGGCAAGAGGATCATGAGTTCAAGACAGCCTGGTCCACTTTTTGGATGTCATTATGGCCTGTATAAGACTTCTTTTCTTTTCTTTTTTAGAAAGAAAGAATTAAAGAAAGAGAGAAGAGAAGGAGGGTAGGAAGAAAGGACAGAGTAAAAATGATTAAAATTGTAAAAGTGCCTTTGTAGTAACGTTTTTACAGTTTACTCATTGGAGTAAATATGTAATTTTCCCCTTGATTCTTAGTGTCACTTAGCTTCAAAATGCTGCAGTACGAAATAGGAACCATGATTTGGTTCCCTGCCAGTAGGTTAAGTAGCACAAAGATACTGTTGACAGGAGTTTTGTAAAGTTTAGGCTTCAGGTAGAGCAGGGACGCCATCCAGAGCATTCAGAGTAGATGATGCCCTTGCTATACTAAAAATATTCACAATCGGGAGTTGGATTATGAATATGTTAATTTAACTACTTAACAATGACGATGAAAAATTCCAAATAGCTTAACTGGTGTGATGTCTATTCCTGGTTGTTGACTTGACTCTATCTGGGGAACGACAACCCAGAATTGGGAGGGGATCCCTCACCTGGGATCCAGATCTTGAGGCTGGAAGACACAAGTTTCTGATCTTGGCATGGAGAGCTTGCGGCAAAGTGGCCATGAAAAGCTTAGGCCCAGGCAAGGTAGTAGTACAGGCCTTTAATCTCAGGAGACTGAGGCAAGGAGATCTCTGAGTTCAAGGTCAGCCTGGGACAAAGCAAGTCCCAGGTACAGGCATGGTGGTACACACCTTTAATCTGGGCCACACCTTCTGCTGGAGGCCTCCATAAGGACACTAGAAGGAGGAAGAGTCACTCTTCACCTGCTTGCACTTATTTTCCAGCACATCTGTTGAAACCTATTTCTACAAAAGACCAGCTTAAACAATTAACCCTGTGGGACTGAGCAATTACTAGACTCTTGGACTTCCCATCCACAGCTGCTATTGTTGGGTTAGTTGGTCATCACAGTAAATTCCCTTAACATATGGAGACATCCCATAAGTCCTGTGACTCTAGAGAACCCTGACTAATGCAGCCTGCTATGCTGGGCTGCTGGGATAGCTCAGCAGGCAAAGGTGACAGCTGTGCAAGTCTGCAGGTGTGCCATTGATCCATGGGCCGCATGCAGAGGGGAAAGAGCTGACTCTACAGTTGTCCTCTCACCTCCACGTGCACAATGGAGCACGCACCGCCCACTTCCCCTCATGTACACTGTGGTGGTTTGAATAGGATTGGCCCAGGGACTGGCAGTATTAGGAGGTGTGGCCATGTTGGTCATTGTGAGTGTGGGCTTTAAGAGCCTCGTTCTAGCTGCCTGGAAGCCAGGCTTCTCCTAGCAGCCTTCAGATGAAGATGTAGAACTCTCAGCTCTGCCTGCACCATGCCTGCCTAGACACGGCCATGCTCCCATATTGATAATGGACTGATCCTCTGAACCTGTAAGTCAGCCCCAATTAAATGTCCTCCTTATAAGAGTTGCCTTGGTCATGGTGTCTCTTCACAGCAGTAAAACCCTAACTAAGACGCACACTTAACACACGACAATAATAAAACCCAAAACACCCCCAACAAAACCTCTGCGATATAGCATTTGACTGCATTACTCTTTGTGTGTGTGTGTGTGTGTGTGTGTGTGTGTGTGTGTGTGGTGTAGTGTGTAAAACACCTTGTATGGCTAAATGTCAACTATTTTAGAGACAGGGATATATAGAGTATATGTTTTGAATTTTGATTAATATTAGAATTTAAAACAAAATATAATAGACACATTTATTTTTATATTGTAAGAACTTGCTCTTATTTTTGTGGTGCCCAAGACGTTCAGCATGACAGACAAAGCTGCAGTAGTTAAAACTGATGATGTAACTAAGAAGAATTAGACCATGTGGCACAGGTGTGGCCAGCTGCTCGGGTTGTAGCTAATTCAATTCTAGGGTCTTGCAGTCTGTTTTGTTGGTGGTGGTGTTTTTCCAGAAGTGGGAATTGAACTCCAAGCAAGGACCCATCCATGCCAAGCAAGTGCTCTACCCATATCCTCAGCTCAAAATCCGTTTTCACTTTTAAGACAATAAGTTGTTTAAATTTTGAAGTCATATTCAGAAGTTTTAGGGAAAACAATGACTCAGCTTGGAGACAGAACGTTATGCTTTATTGGGGAATTTTGTAGACAGTATAGCTTTAATGTGACCAATAATGGCCTAATTTACTTTTGTTTGAGACATGGCATGCGTAGCCCTGTCTGTCCTGGAACACCACATGTAGATCTGGTTGCCTTTGAACTCAGAGATTCACCTGCCTCTTCCTCTAGAGGTGTAGTTTTAGTTTGAATTATGGCCCCTATGTCTTTCTTACATGCCAGAGCTTCGGTAAGCTACATCTTAGCACTGGAATAGCTCTAAATGAGACAGCCATTTATTAAGTATGTCCCACTACTAATTAGTTTAACCAGTGATTGCTACATAAATTCATATTATCTAGAAAGTGAGAGTGAGACCGGAGAGGTGATTAGCACTGTTAGAAGACATACTTTGAAAGAGGCAGGCCTGTTTGAAACAGAGAAATATAGAAAAATATTGGAAAGAAATTATTGCTTCGGATAACATTCTCTCTCACCCGGTCCCTCCCCTCCTCTCCAACCTCTGCACACTCTGTAACCCAGGCTAGCCTCCAACTCCTGTAGTTACGCCTTAGCCTCGCTGGAGCACTAAAATTACAGGTATGCGTCACCACACCTGGCTTCAGAGACGTTCAAAGAGCATTTTCGAAAACCGGCTTTAACCTAATTAGAAGAGAGTATTCGTTTGCTCAGCCTACCTCAGAAAAGGACAGCAAAGAATTTGGTGAGTGGTGGCTAGACTGCCTGCAGAGCTCTGGCTACTTGCCTGGACTTCAGCGGGGAGCAGAACTAGGCAAACAGGAAGGTTGGGGCGGAAGAAGCTGGAACACCTGTGCCTGTCCTGTAGGGGAGGAGTTTCAATGCTGATAAGAAGTCTGTTGATGGGATGGGGTGGGGGCTTGAAGCATTCAGTTGTCATGACTCACTGAAGAGTACTCTACTAGTTATAGAATGAAAATGTGTGTGTGTGTGTGTGTGTGTGTAGCGACAAGCAATTAATACTAAAGCATATGCTAGGGAGTTACTGAGCATACTGTACTGGGTATCTAGTAGCACCAGCCAAACTTGGTGACTGCCAGTGGAGGCAGGCTGGGGAAATAACTCAGCAGAGATAAAATCAAGCGGTGGTCTGCGTCCAAGATTCCTATCGGAGGCAAAAGATGCCCCAGGCTCTGAACAGGTTGTTTTGCACAGTGAGGGAGAGACCGGCCCCTGGAGGTGCCCAGCAACCTAGAATTCGGGCAAGCTCAGTGTCTCACCTCCTGCAGGTGTCAGTCGGGTTCGCTTTACACCAAGTCTTTTACCATGGCAACGTCCCCAAAAGATTACTGGGTCGTCTGCCTCTTAAAAAAAAAAAAAAAGATTTCCCTTACAATCAAATCAAAATGCTCTATTAAAACAGACACGTCGTGTGACACGTTGCATTCACATTGGACGTTTGACCTTTACACACGTTTGTGATTCCCGAAGATCAGAGGCTGAAGCGCCAAGCCTGGAAGGAGAAGTACCTTAACAAGAAAGGTTTTTAACTGAACACACGCTCACACCCCTCTGCTCAAACGTCTGGAGAGATTTTCTTTGTCAGTGGTCGGCAGGGGACCGCTGACGTGTGGGGTCGCCTTTGAGGGGTCTCAGAGCAAGGCAGGGGCAGTGGGCGTCCTCCTTCGCTCTCCATCTTGGAGTGGGAGTCTGAGTGCGGCTTTCCCTGAGCCCCGCGGCCAGAGCGGACACCGCCGAGGGTCGGAGGAGTGCGGGAAGAGCAGCTTCGAAGGGACCCCGCCAGCCCCCGCGCGCGCGAGTGCGGGCCCGCCCCGATCCCAGGGTGCACCGCGGCCCGCCCCCTCCCCGCCGTCCCGCCTCCCCTCGGCCCCGGCCCCCTCCCTCCCCGCTGCCGGGAGGCGGGGACGCGGCGGCAGCTCGCTTCAGTCGTGTCTCTCTCACTCACTGGGGAACCCGGTGGTGGCGGCAGCTTTCGAGGCAGACACTTGCCGGCCCGGTCCTGAGAAGGGAAAGTCGGGGCGAGCGGACAGCGGGAGCAGCCTGCCGGCGCCAGTCGCCTTAGGTTCCGCCATGAGCTGGGGCACCGAGCTGTGGGTGAGTGTGAAGAGCCGAGAGGCTCGCGCCGTCGGCGGCGGGAGCCCCGGGGTTGGCGCGGCGCGGGGTTCCGCGCCTCTTTGTGCCGCGAGAGCCCGCTCGACTGCGGGGAGGCGACGGGGCGGCTGCTCTGTACTCCCTCCAAGGGGCCGGGCCGCAACCCTAGACGGCCGCCACGGTCCCCTCTCCCGCCTCCGCCTGACTTTGCAGACGGGCGCCCGGTCCCGCGCCGCGCCTTTGTACCCCGCGCCCGACGGCGGGGGAGGGAGCTATTGTCCCGAAGGGGCGCCGCTCGGATCCCCGCGCCGCGCGCCTGGGCGACGCCCCAGTTCCAGGTAGGGGGAGCCGGGCGGCTTTGTTCCCTGCCCGGCCTCGGGCCAGCCAGGCCCAACCCACACGCCCATTTCCCTCTCTTGCTGCCTCCTTGCTCCGGACCGAGGGCGCCCGCGACTCGGCGCCGGCCAGCTCCGGTTGCAGGCTCTTTGGGCTGGCGGGTCTGCATTTGTGACCCGAATTAGGTAGAGGGATCGAGGAAGGGACGCTCATTTTGCCGAAAGGAGCGCGCGGCTTGCGGATTGCTTGATTTCCCTCTCGTTCTTTATTCTCACCTCTCTCTCTCTCTCTCTCTCTCTCTCTCTCTCTCTCCCTGTGTGTGTGTGTGTGTGTGTGTGTGTGTGTGTGTGTGCGCGCGCGCCTGTCTGTCTGTCCGAGCCCCCCCTCCCCTTTTGGTCTTTCTTTCGTGCTTTTCCTGGGCGCTGGAGGCTACAGACAATACCCAATGCGCGACCAAGGTGCAGGCGGAGGGTTATAGGTCGGGGAATTCGCTCAGGACGCGGCCACCTGAGGGTGGAGGTGTGCAGGGCAGTGATTTCTCAGGTGCCGCCAGGAACCTTGGCGGCGTGGGGGCGCTGTCTCGAGCGCCGCCTAGCCTCTGCCACTCCCCTTTTTATCCCACCTGTGCATATTTTCCGTGCCTTTGTTTGGGAAAATCTCGGAAAATCTCTGTAGCGGGAGAGGAGGAACAAGTTTTGAGTATGTGCTCTAAACTGGGATTCGAAGCAGATCGTTTTAATCGGAAGGCCGAATGTTTTCTCTTTTCCCACGTGTTTTGTAGATTGGGAATTTTAGAAGCGACACTTAAAAGCTCATCTAGTCACCTACTTAACCCAGCCCCAGGAATCTGTCCTGTAACACTCTGCACAAGTGTTTGCCCAGTCTGCAAACATACCACCAAGACAAAATACCTCAGGAGCCTCTCCACTGATTGTTCTTATAATACTGAGCGTCATTTGTAAACGAATCATGTAACATCAGTTAGATTTCCAGGCATTATTGGTCCTTTCCCGTTTGTTTTCGCGTTTGTTTGTTTGAGATAGTCTCACTATAAACATGACTGGCCTGGAACTCGACATGTAGACCATGCTGTGCTTAAACTCAGAGATTCACCTGACTCTCCCTCCAATTGCTGCTTCGATTAAGGTTCACCCCCTTTTATTTGTACATTTTATGATGCATTACAGTGTCATCAGTGAATGGAGATGGGTATAGTTTTATTTTCCATTTACAAAATTTATTATTTATCTATTTGGTGCTGGTGATCGAACCCAAGACCTCACACACACATACTAGACAGGAACACTGCCATCAAGTCTTACCTCTAGCCCCTTATTTTAAATTTTAAATCATGTATTTATTCGTGGCTGAATCTGGGTATATCTGGCAAAGGAGCCAGAAGAGGGCATCAGACCCCCTGGAGCTGTAGTTCAGACAGTTATGAGGCTAATCACGAATGCTGGGAACCAAACTCAGGTGCTCTGCAAAGGCAGCAAGTGCTCTTAGCCATTGAACAAAGCATAAAACCTGATTGGACTTTGTAGTCTTTTAAAAACAGTTATTTTTTAGTCTGTGTGTGCATGTGTGTATGCATGTGCATGCATATGAATGGGTGCCTAAGGAGGTTAGGAGGACCCACGATTCTTTGAAGCTGGAGTTACAGGTGCTTTCGAGTTGTTGGATGTGGGTAATGGGATTTGAACCTAGGTTCTCTGCAAAAGCAGTTAAGTGTTCTTAACTGTTGAGCCATGTCCTCTAGTCCTTGTTTACAGCTTTGAATGAGGAGATTGTGTTTTCCAGTAGGTTGCAGTATAATACAAACACCTATACTGTCTGTGGTCATTGGGAATTTGATGTTTGGAAAATTTGCATCAAAGTTTAAATATAGAAAACAGTTGTCACATTTTATCTTTAGGGTCACATGACTGTCCTAAAGGTTTAATTATTGAAAATTCATTTTAAGAAAAAATGTAATGATATATAATTACATGCTCAAACTTGAGTCATTTGCTGTAACTGGTGGTTTTTGCTGTTGTATCTTTTATGTGTGTGTTTGCATGTGTGGGTATGCATGCATGTGGAGGACGGAGGTCAAACCGGTGTTTTTGTGGAGCCCTCCACCTTGGTTTTTTCTAACAGGATTTCTCCTTTGTTTTGAGCTTGCGGATTAGGTGAGCCTCATTGCCAGGGAGCTTCTGGCTCCTCAGTCCTGGGATTATGCCTGGGTGTTTTACTTACTCATTCCTTTGTGGATTCAGGTCTTTGGACTTGCCACTTTATCAACTTTCTTTTCAGTCCCCTCCCCCTTTGCCATTTTAATCTTTCTTCTTTAGCAGGGTTTCACAGTAGAGCCCAGGCTGGTCTTGAATTCCTGGGGATACAGGTGTACACTACCATAGCTTGCTTGTTTTAATGCTTCTTAAAGTTTTATGTTAAATTTTGAAATAAAGGTAGTCTATAAAACTGTTGTATTTGTGGCACTGGGTTTCAGAACTAACAGTAATTTGCTAAATGGATTAGGTCAGGCTTTTGTTTTGTATTTTTGAGGCTTTTTGCATTAACTGTATTAACTGTATTTGAGCTGTGCTTTAAGAGACTTCTAGTTTTAAATGAGCATTTAAGTGAGGTGATGGTTAGAGTCAACAGCCTGCATTTTTTCCCAGGATGCATGATTAGCTGTGTGTGACATCTTGTGCATTGCTTATTATGTTGACTTCTTTATCATACAAAGAATGGAGGATCATAGCTAACTATGAACCAGTGATTTCACAAAGTATAGATTTTAAAACTTTTATGTAAATGAGTGCTTTGCCTGCAAATATGTCTATTCACCATGTGTGTGCCCGGTGCCCTTGGAGGATGCTAGATCCTCTGGAACTGGAGTTACAGATGTTGTGAGCCGGCTTTATGGGTGTTGGGAGTTGAACATGGATCCTCTGCAAGAGCAGTAAGTACTCTTAATTGCTGAGCCATCTCTCTACCCCCAAGCATAGATTTTGTAATTAATACTTCCCTTTTATAGCTAATGGTGTCAGAGAACTCCTTCATCTAGTCAGTAAGTTTGACTTGTCAGGAGGTAACATTTTAGCTTTCTGAGAAGTCAATTAAAGTTCAACAGAAAAAATATTTGTAGTGATAAACATGTATGTATATATGCATATACATGACAGAAACAGGTCAGACACATCACATGTATATGGTCTATTAAAATTTTGCTACCTGGGTCAGGGAACATTGCTTAGTAGATAAAGCAGTTTGTTTAGGTGTGAGGACTGGAGCGCAGATCCCCAAGAACCCATGCAAAAGTCAGACAGGTATGGCAGCTGTTTGAAGTCCCAGTACTCAGGAGGCAGTCACAAGTTTCCTGAGGAAGATAGCTAACTAGACTGGCCAGAGTTGGCCATCCCCGAGAGACCCTACCTCAGTAAATTAAACTGAGAGCTGCCCTGTATTTCAGTTGAAGCCATGTGTATTAGTTCTCATACTAAAGGATGTGGAAAAGACTGGTGTTGGGCCATCCAACAGATTTTAATTTTGTGTTCATATGGTTTAAACAGTAATCTAGGCTTTGTGGATGTATACTACAAGAATCAATTGTATAGAAATATGAATCTCTAGGAGCTCATGTGATTAAGACTATTACTTTTTTCTTTTCTCTATGTAGTTTGTCTGTACACCAGGATGTGTGCCTGGTATCCTTGGAGGCCAGAAGAGGGTATCAGATTCCTTAGAACTGGAGTTAGAGATGATTGTAAGCCACCATGTGGGAACTGGGAACTGAACCTGGGACCTCTGGAAGAGCAGCCTGTAATCTTAACCCCTGAGCCCTCTTCCCAGCTGTGACTTAAGACTTTAGAAGTAGCACTAAAATGAGTAGAAAGTGACAACTGAAGGTTAAAACTAATTTTTTAAAAAATTGCTTTTTTCTTCTGTTCATTGTAGGGAAAGTTTTAGGAAGATTGCATCACTTCACCTAGGTTTTAGAACGGGAAAGGTTGTGCTTGTGGGAATTCTCAAGTTCCTAGAGGGCAGAGATCATGTCTTACTCATTGCTCTTTCATTGTCTGCTTCATTACTGTTTCCTCAGTTATCAGCATGCTTTTGACAGAGCCTGGCACTGATGGACAGTGAATAAATGTCTTCTGGCCGACCTGATCGTAGTGGTTAGGTGTGACTTGCGTTAAGTGTAAGAAACTTGAAAGCAGTGAGTCAGAGATAGGGACCAGGTACAGAGGTTGGTTTGGCTGACTGCTTGATTCAGGAACATGGTATTTGTGTGTCTGTGCACGTGTAGCTATGTATTAGCATAAAGTCAACCTAGTTTTTGAATCATTAAAAATCCACAGAAGGAAATCTTAATTTGCTTTAGTAGCAGAAATTACTTCTCCATTCTATGGTGAAAGGAAGAGGTATTCTTTTACATTTTATTTATTTATTTAAAAATTCTATTTTTATTATATATATATATATATATATATGAATGTTTTGCTTGAATGTATATATGTGTATATATGTGCCTGGTGCTTTTAGAGGTCAGAAGTGGGCACTGGATTTTCTGAAATTGGAGTTAAAGGAGTGACAAGTAGTTGTGAGCTGGGGTATGGGTGTTGGGCATTGAACATTGGTCCTCTGGAATAGCAGCCAGTCCTCTTAACTGCTGAGCTGTGTCCTCTAGGTTTTGGAAGATAATTGCATGTGCTTCATCACTCATGCAAAAACATTTGAAATGTTGGTTCCTTCAGTACAGTAGTATGTTACTAGTTCTGAAACTGACTTGTATCTTCTTAACCTGAGTTATTACTACAACTTGTTCATACTGTTAACCCCTCCCTCTCTCCTCATCTGCCATTTGATATTTTTGCTTCTGTATCACTTTAGTTAGCAGAGCTGTTTCTGGAAGTGAAAGACTCCTCAATGGAAAAGGTAGTAGGCTTGATTGTGGTACTTTGCTCTGTTTTGAATTTTGAGAGCTGATTTATGGACTAAGAATTTTCTCTTGTGTGTAATAAAATTGTTTTTTAAGTGAGACACCACTTTCTAATTAATGATAGAATGATAAATCATTTAATTTGAAAATTGTTTTTTGAAAATAGGGACTACAGATCTTTTTAAAATTGTCATTCGTGCTTGTCAGCATTTTCTTTTGTTTCTGAAATAACATTGTGGTAAAATTTGTGATTGCTTTTGCATAATTTGCTCTAACTAGTTCTTTGAAACCTCGTTTACTATATAAAGGAATGCTATCGGGCATGATGTCTGATTGCTTTGTTAATGTGGGATTCAGCACTTAGGGTTTGTATGGAGCTTTTGAGAAAGGCATAGTGAAAAATAGTTTATGTAAGATATTCCAACTGAATCAAAACTTATATTAAGATTTAGGGCTTAGAGGCAGTTTTTCCTTATGTTCTTTTTTGTTGTTGTTTGGTTGAGACATGATCTTGTCCCCAAGTTGACCCCAAATTTTCTATGTAACAGAGGCTGATTTTGAATTCTAAATTCTCCATCCTCCAGTTCCCAGGTTCTGGGACTGCAGGTGTGAACTGCTCTGCTCCGCTTCTCTTTAATTTCCTGATAGGACACTATTCAATGAGGGAGGGGGAGAGAGATGTGGCTCCCTGGTCAAGTATTTGGGTTTAATTTCTAGCACTTGGTGTGAAATCTTTTATATGCTTATTGCTATTATTGCAATGTTATTTCAGCATATATTTATAGTCAGATATCCCCATTTTTGGCACATTAGCATTTTATTTTTAGGAAGTGAGCATACCTGTTTTGTTTCTGCTTTTCTAGACAAGCAGCTGGCTGTAGTGAGCTCTCAGAAACTCCTTGATTTTGTGGAGTAATCAATGTATGGCTGTGACTTTGTAATTGAAATATGATTTGGATACTAAGGTAGTTTTTCAATGGATTGCAATAACTTTGTAATTAAATTATGCTTTAGATACTAAGATAGTTTTTATCTCCTGGGTGTGTAATTAGTTGGCCTTCTCTGGGTTTTGTACCAATGTAGTGAGCCATCTGTGGTTTGAAAATATTTCAAAAAGATTGTATCTATATGGAACACCAAGAAACATTACCTTTACCCTCCTCCCAGGTTATTATTCCCTAAGCTATATAGTAAAACAGCTATTTACATGGCATTTATATTGTATTAAGTATTATTAGTAATGTAGAGATGTTTTAAAGTATGTGGGAGCATTTTCAGGGTGTGCCTGGGTTATACCAGATCTGGTGCCTTCTTGTAGAAGGGACTTAAGCATTCATAGTTCTTTCTGTGAGCTGTCCTGGATTCATTCCCTCTTGGATTCTGAGTAGCGTTATCTGTTGTATCTGTTTTAGCCTGAGGTATCTTTTTCATAACTTGGTATTGAAACCAGTTGTCTCTCTTTATATGAAAATGTTCTCGGCTTCTTTAGGCCTGGGAGTCTTGTTTCCTGAGTATTTGAGTGCAGCTGATCATCTTTAATAGCATATTTTTGGGCCCTTCAGATTCTAAGGAGACCTGTGAGCACCCAGTTTTTTGTTAGTGCTCCTACGGCTGATGGATGTTAACTGTAGGGAAGGTCAATATGAATTAACTTAGTGAGCTGGGAAACAGAGGGTTGGTTTTCATATAAGTGCAGTGTGTCCTCCTGCATTTTTGTCCTTTTCCATTTTGACCAGACATCTATGAGAACTATCCGTCTATGGGCAGTTGCATACCTAGGAATCTTCTTTTGCTCTGTGTTTAAGATCACCACTAATCTGGAACCACCGTGAACCATGTTTAAGGTTTGAGAATTTACTTGTGGTTGTTAGGATTTGCTTTCTCTTTCTGTGTTGTGTCTCTTGCTATTTTATTAAAACAGATGTAAAATTTCAAAATTGTCAAACTTCCTAGAACAGTGGTAGCTTTTTTTTTTTTTTTTTTTTTTTTTGCATCATTTCTGGATATTTTTTTTTTTTTTTTTTTTTTTTTTTTGGTGCTCTGACAAAGTACCTGACAGAATCAACTTAAGGGAAAAAAGATTTGTTTTGGCTTCTTGTTCATAAAGCACAATCCATAGGAGGAGGGAGGGCATGGTGGCTGGGCGGCTCTTGTCAGTGGTGCTGGGAGCTTATGGTTTGCATGGTTTCTTTTATATTTCTGGCTCAGTACGCAGTCTAGCTGGAACTGGGGCAGGCTGGAGCCCTCAAGACCTACCTCTGACTGACAGACACACTTCTTCCACTAGACACTACTCCTAATGGTCTCTACTGTTTTGCCAAACGGCACCACCAGCTGGGGGCCAAGTTTTTAAACACACGAACCTGCATAGGGCATTTCACACTTAGAACACCTTGGTTTGTCTTTTGTTACTTTAGCTTATTTAAGATATATTTTATCCAGATTTTAATCTAGACTATCCTGGAGAAAAGTGACATTGATTTAAATAACCTAGTTTGTCATGATTATGAAACCAGGATTTTCTTGTATTGAGATTTTAATATTTGTTACTATGTTCTTAATAGGTAAAAGCTGATTTATTGTGTGTGTGTATGTGATGTGTGTGTGTGTGTGTGTGTGTGTGTATATATATATATATATATATATGTATATATATGAATCTGCTTTTTTTTTTTGGTTTTGTTTTGTTTTTTGATTAAGACCTCCTGTAGCTTAGGCTACCCTCAAACTTGCAACATTGCAAAGGCCTTGGACAGCTGATCTTCTATTTCCTGATGATGAGATGACCGGTATCCACCATTACTCTTATTTGTGCTGTGCTGTGTGTGTATGGAAGCCAGGACTTTGTGTACTCTGGGCATGCACTCTACCAACAGACCTTCATCACCAATAGTATTGTCAGTTTGTATCCTGGAGGATATTTTCAAACACTCCTGTCTAGATCTTTGCTTCACAACCCTCCTAATGCTGCAGCCCTCTAAGACAGTTCTTCATGTTATGTGACTCCCAACTATAACATTATTTTTGTGGCTATTTTATAACTAATTTTGCTACTGTTATGAATCATAACATAAATATTTGTTTTCTGATGTTCCGAGGTGACTCTGTAAAAGGGTCATTTGACTTCCAAAGGGGTTTTGACCTACACATTGAGAAACACTGGTCTAGATCAAAGATAGGTTGTTTTTGTTTGTTTGTTTGTTTGTTTGTTTGTTTGAGAAAACCTCACTAGACCCTTACTTTCTACCATACCCCACCAAAAAAACCTAAACACTAAAAACAATAAAACCAAATGGAGCAAAGACCTAAATGGAAGACCTGGAACTATAAAAATACTAGAAGAAAACAAAGACAATCCCATGACATTGGTCTTGACAAAGATTTCTTTTTTTAATATGACCCCAAAATTGTTGATAGCAAAAGCAAAATAGACACAACTCTACACAACAAAGAAAAGGTCTGGAGTGGGAGGATATCTTTTGGAAACTTATCTGCTAAGGGATACAGTACCAAGATAATACACGACCTGATCTTAGAAATAGACATACAGGGCTGTGGAAATAAATGCTTCTGTGCACTGAGGACTTGAATTTGAATCTTAGCATGTGAAGTATGAACCTGAAGTCTCAGTGCTCTTATGGGGAGATGGGGGTGGAGATAGAATCTCTGAGCAAGCACAAGGCACATAATGTGGTGTATGCAGAAAAGAACAACTCAGACCTCGCCTCAAGGTAGAAGGCAAGGACTGACACCTGAGGTTATCTTCTGACCTCCATGTGTGTGCTGTGGCACACGTGTGCCCACACATGCACATCATTACATTACATACTTGCACATGTATGTACACTAGGCGATTGACCTGAATAAACATTACTCAAAAGTCTAACACAGATATAGAAAAATGTTCAATGTTCAGCTATTCATCAGTAAAATGCAGACTGGAAACACAGTGAGATAATTACCTTGTATCTCATTAAAAATGGGTTTTAGCAAAACGATGAAAAAGTAAGGGTTGGTGAACATGGAAGTGTACCACTTTTGATGGAAATGAAAATTAGCATAACATGTAAAAATAATATGGACGTTCCTAAATATTTAGGACTAGAACATCATGATCCAAAAAAATCTCACTCGGGTATATATGTAAAGAATATGACAAGAAATGTTAAAGAGATAACTGTATTCTGTATTTTACAGAATTATTCATAATAGCCTAAATATAGTTGGTTGGTATTTCCCTCCTCAACTTCTAATCTCCCAGTGCAACCCAGTAGTGGAGGTGTGATCTTTAGGAGATGACTGGGCCATGAGGACGTTGCCCTCATGGGGTTGGAACTCTTATGAAGGACTTGAAGGACAAGAGAGTCTCCTCATTGTGCCCCCATCTTCACCTTGTGACAGTACAGCATGGAGAGGCCATTTTGGAAGTAGAGAGCAATTTCAGCAGGCACCAGAACTATGAGAAATCAGCTCTGCTTTTTGGGTTTTTTCTTTTTTAAAAAGATTTTAAAAGGTATTTTATTCATGTGTATGAGTGTTTTACTTGTATGTACATGTGTTCTGGTGCTTTTGGAGGTTAGAAGAGAGTGTCAGCTCCCCTGGGACTGCCCCTGGGACTGGAGTGACAGATGGTTGTGAGACACCATTTGATGGCGGGAATTGACCTTGGGTTGTGTGCAGAGCAACAAGAGCTCCTAACCACTGAGCAGTCTTCATCTCTTGATTCTATTTTTATATAAATCACTCAGTCTGCACACCCATTTCAACCTGTAACCTTCACACTCAGACAGGAATTTGTGTGTACATGCACTTGCTTGACCTGCTCCCTTCCTCCCTCTGATTTTCCCTTCTGTCTATCCCTCTCTCTTACTCCCTCCCATTTTCCATGTGCTTTTATCTGTCCATTGCCTTCCCTGTCAGTGCTCTATTTCCTATGCTTTTTTTGGTCATGCCAGAAGAAAAGATATTTATTAAAAGTCAATTCTTTATTTTCTCCTCTTCACCTACCGACAGCCTTAGGAAACCATTCAGCTTTCTTTGCAGTTTTATCTGTTATGAACAATCTACATAAATAGAATCATAAACTATGTGGTCACTACTGATGGGCCATGTTTCATTTAGCATAATGATGCCAAAGGTCATCCACACTGTAGCATTTATCAGTGAGTGTTTCATTCTTTTTATCAAGTAATATTAATTATGTATATATGCACATTTTATTAACCCTTTCATTGGACATTTGAGCTTCTTTGTTTTTCTATTATGAATAATACTGCTGTGAAGATGCTAAGTTTTTGAGTGGATATTTTATTTTATTTTATTTTTTTCAAAACAGGGTTTTTCTGTTGTTTCTCTTTAGGAGTAGAGTTATAGAATCATTGAGTAACTGTTACCTGTTTCAAGAATCTCCTGCTTATTTGCATTTTACATTTTTACAAGCATTGTATAAAGGTTTAAATTTCTGCAATTTGAAGATTGAGATTCAGAAGTAAGTTGGTTCTCTCCTTCCACCATGTGCGTTCTGTCACTCAAACTCAGATCCTCAGGCTTGGTGGCAAGTGTCTTTACCTGCTGCTAAGCCATGTCACTGGCCTTCATCTGCCTTTTAAAAAAAAATACAGTTTCGTTTAAGATCTTTTTATTTTTAATTATTTTTGTCTGTATATAGGAGTGTAGGTGCCCACAGAGACCGCTAAGAGGATGTCAGAACTGGAATTGCAGGTGATTTTGAGCCATCCAATGTGGATGCTATGAACTGGAGTCCTGAAAGATCAGTGTGCATCCTTAACTTCTAAGTCATCTCTCTAGTCCTTCATTTGCTTTTTTGATTATAGCCATACCTATCACAGTAGGTATAAAGTAGCACTTCACTGAGAATTGGATTTGTGTTTATCAGGTGACAAATGGTGTTGAGCATCTTTTTAAAACTTTGTTTTGATTGGTTTATTTCTATTTTATGGGTATGGGTGTTTTACCTGCATGTATGTGTGTGTGCATGCAGTGCCCATAGAGGTCATCAAATCTCCTGGAAGTGTAGTTATAGATAGTTGTGAGCCTCTGTGTAGTTATAGATGGTTGTGAGCCTCTGTGTAGGTGCTAAGAGTTGAGCTTGGGTTCTTTGGAAGAGCAGCCAGGTCTCTTAATCATCAGACCATCTTTTTCTGTTCCGGTTTCCTATTTGCATATTTCCCCCCAGTGCTATGACTGGAACCCAGGACCTTGGAAACACTTAAGAAGTCACTGGGCTATACCTTCAGCCCATTTGTATAACTTTGGAAACAATATCTGCTCACTTCAGTTAACTTTTAACTATGTGAAAGTTTATCTTAAATTCTTGTGGTAGTGTGTATCAGTATCAGGAATTATATTGATAGAAAAGTAAAATCTGGATGAAGCTAGAAATTTGAAGACCCTTGGAGAACCTTGACAGCATACTAAAGTCAAGAAAGAGGATACATTTGTTCTTGGTAGCGTAGCAGTGTGTCAGTTTACTATAAAATAGATACTGATAATACTGTCCACACTATATTGAGGCCCATGGGAAACATTTTTCATTCAAAAAGATTTACTTATTTTTATTTTATGTGTATGACTATTTTGCCTGTATGTGTATGTGCACAATACATGTATGCAGTGTCTATGGAGGTAGGAAGAGGGCATTGAAACCCCTGGAACAGTAGGTGTAGATGGCTGTGAGCTGTCCAGTGTAAGTGCTAGGAACCAAGCTTGGGTCCTCTGGAAGAGCAGACAGCACCCTTAGCTGCTGAGCTATCTCTGCAGTCCTAGAATGTCTTGCATTGTGTTCAGCATATCTTTGAACACACATTTCTGTTCTGCATTAGTCATGGAGCTGGTAGGAAATAGCACACTTAAAGGGCTAATGAAAGAACATTTAATAAAGAAACATTTTAGGTTTCTTGAGATGGTCATGTTACTCTGGCCTTAAACTTACCTTGTAATCTGTTGAGTTTTTCATCTTCTTGCTTTCACTTCAGAAGTACTGACTTTGCAGGAATGCATCACTATGCCTAACAATGAAAAAAAAAGTACCAACAGTATAGTTGTCATGGTAACAATGTGAAGCTATTAGTACTTTAGTCTTTGGAGGGTTTTTGTTGTTATCCGTTCCTTTTGTTTGTTTGTTTGCTTATTTTGTCTTTGGTTTTTGAGACAGGGTTTCTTTGTGTCACTTTGGCTGTCCTGAAAATAGATCTGAGGACCAAGATGGCCTCCAGCTCAAGATGGCCTCCTGCTTCTGCCATCTGAGTGGTGAGATTAAAGGAATGAGGAAACAGTTGCCATGCACCTACATAATTTTGACTGAGGGGTGCCTGATACGACTTCAGTAGAGGAACATAGGAAGCTTGCAGATTCCTGATAGGCAGGTCACCAGAGGAATAAGAACCTTGACCTCACTTTTATCTTATCTCTCCTATAGCCCAAGCCCAAGGATGAAGAAGAAAACAAGAGAATCCCCTGATGCAGTCTGTTGGGGTTCAGAAAAGCACAGATGGAGAAGGGTTCTAGAGAAGATGGTGCAGACCAGAGACATTGATCTGGAGGAAGTTTTATAGAGAGGGGAGGGGAGGCGAGGGGAGGGGAGGAGAAAGGAGGAGAGGAGAGGAGAGGGGAGGGGAGGGGAGGAGAGGAGAGGGAAGGAGAGGAGAGGAGAGGGGAGGGGAGGGGAGGAGAGGAGAGGGAGAGGAGGAGGAAGAGGAAGAGTGTGTGCTGCCTCAGTATTTGGAATGTATAAGGAGCAGCTACTGAATTGCCTGTTAGAATAAAGACACCAAGGCAGTTAGTTCTCTTACATCCGTGGTGGAAGCCACTATGTTAGTACATACATGGTCTATATACTGACAGGCTCTGTATGTTCATCCTCCAAACTTCTTAGTACTCCATATTTTAAATAATTCTAGTTCTCATTAAGCCTTTAAATATACAAAGCAAGTTAAGTATGAAGCTGGTAAAGTTAAGTATAGACTTCTAGATATGAGAGTAAAGGAAGAGTGCTCTAAATGTAAGTCAATTAGAAACTGAACATTTTACTTAGTAATAAAGGTAGATAAACAAAGGAGACACTTTTTGTTTTGATATGAAAAATCATACTTCTGTTTTAGATATCCTATTGTAACCTCCTGTTTTAATACATTTATGGTTAAAACATTTTATCTTATAAAGCTAAAGTTGAAAATGTTAATAATTTTAGTATTCTACGTCATCTGCTTCATCAATTTTAGTTCTTCCTTTAATTCTGAATACCATTCTAAGTAGAGACCATCTAAGTATTTTATTTTCAGAAATAAATTTCCCTTTTTCTGGTACTGGGAATTGAACCCAGGTTCTTATAAATGCTAGATAAGCACTGTACCACTGACCTACACCCCCCCCCCCATCTGCCCATCTGCCTTTTACTTTTAGAGAGAGGGAGATGGAGGGGGGGGAGAGAGAGAGGAGAGAGAGAGAGAGAGATTGAGATTGATTGATTGATTGATTGATTGATTGATTGATTTAGCTTTTTACTTTGCCTAGCCAGGTCTTGAACTTGTGACCCTCCTACCTAAGCCCCTGGAATAGCTGAGATTGCTGGTGGCACCAGGCTGTTACAAACATATATATATATAGTCTGTGTGAGTGCATTTTTACTTTTGAAAATTTCTAGGACATATACTAATTCACTTTGGTTTAGAATTAGCAAATGGTTTAATTAAGAATATTTTCAGTTAGAGATAAGTGGGGGGATGTGAAACAGAATCCAAAGTGAGTTGCAGGACTTTCCTCTTGTATTTTACCTTCTGAGTAGTTGGGGTGAGATTGTACACAATGTCAGTTTCCTCACAGAGTCAGAAGAGGTGATATCCTAGATCAGGGGTTGAGAACATGAGTTTTGAGGACATCAGGAATGGGGAGTGGTAAGCCAGGGCCCAAATAGAGAGTAGGATGGTTTCCACAGGACACTGTTAAATCAGACCACCAAGTCAATGACTGACTAAATGAGAGAGTCTAAGATATATAACCATTGTTGTATATTGGAGTCCAAATAGAGTAAGGAAGGCATCCGTACATGAGGGCAGTCAGCTTCAGGTAGTGGAACCAGCTGATGAAGGAGGGAAGTGTCCATAGATGGATGGGGGAAACAGTGACGATAGACTGATGGAAGAGGCCAGAGTAGCTGCACCATGTGACCCAGTACAGGGAAAAGGTGGCTGAGGGGGAGTGCCAACAGTGGCCCTGAGAGATTGGCTATGCACTGGGGATTGCTCAAGTGAGTAACTGTATCTGAGATAAAATGAGCCAGAATTGTTTTCACTTCCGGAGAATGGTATTAGCAATATTCAAAGTATTATTAGATTGGAATCAGAGATTTTGCTGTAAACACCTTTTATACTTTTATATACATATACATAGGTACAGCAATACAATAAAGAAGTAATTAAATGTGTGTTGTGTGTTTATGTGTACTCTGATTATTGACAAGCCTTGTAAAAGAGATATCCCAAACAGCAGTGAGCATACCTAGCATTAAAATCTTGGCTTCTGAAAATCTTCACACACTAAAAGAAAAAAAGGATTCTTTTGTTTTGTTTTGTTTTGAGATATAATTGATGCTAGGTTAGTGCAGGAAAAAAAATGCAAGATGACCTAAAATGAAGAATCTTATTTCAGGAAGTAAGAAAGTACTTTAAAGAATGAGGGAGATGTGTGGGTTTTGTTTGTTCTTAAGGTCATCTTAAGATGGCTTCCTAATCAAGTGATCAGTTGTGACAGGATGGTTGAAATCGTATGCCACCTCCCTTAATGCATGCAAAGACACAGGGTGTTTGTGGCCCAGGAAACATGATCAGGGTTAAATGGGCACCAGATAGCCTAAAGTTGTTGACTACTTTACAGAAATGGTAGTTTGTAAACTTAAAAAAAAAAATGAAGGCTACGAGAGTTAGGAAAGACAAGAAGGACTTCAGCAGGACAGTAACTGTGACATAGTCTAGATCTCATTTTTGTCTTTTTCCTGTGAAAGGTATTACTAGTCCAGTTGACAAAATTTGAATTGATCTGAAAATTAAGTGGTAGAATTATATCAGCATTAATGTCTTTATCTTGATTACATATTTGTTATATGGGAGAAGGTCTTTTTGTGTACACTACACTATATTAGTTACTTTTCTATTGCTGTAATAAAATTCCATGGCCAGAAGAGCTTATAAAAGAAAGTGCTTACTGGGCTTTACAGTTCCAAAGGGTTAAAGTGCATGATGTCTCAGTTGGTCTTGCTACTGTGCCTTACTCACATCTCAAGCACAAACAAGAGGTAGAGAGAGCACACTGGGCATGATGCCAGGCTTTTGGACACTCAGAGCCTTCCTCTAGTGACATAGCTCCTACAAGGCCTCACCTCCCGAGGCGTCACAGGTAGTTCCATCTGTTAATGAAATGTGTGGGCCTATGGGGGCATTCTCACTAGGGCCACCAGGAAGGCAACTGGAGAAGAAAAAAATAAATGCAAGGTATACAGAGAGTGAGTACAGAAAGATAAGTTATTGGAGAAAGTTGCTAATGAAGGAGGCAGAAGAATAAGG